>NC_142291.1:24228060-24529247 GCF_965620075.1 Prunus avium
TGGAGTCAGATGCTTCCCATGCTAGGCGTAAGAAGCAAACTACCGAGCATTCCGCCTCTACTTGGACAGAAAAGTATAGGCCAAAGGTTCCAAATGACATTATCGGGAATCAGTCACTGGTATGCCTGTTAATTATTGCTTTACCACCATTGCATCTGCTGTTGAATCGTTGTCTGCACATGCATCTATCTGGAAGCCATTGTAAGTTTGTTATTCTGATAAAATTTATGTAATGTCTAATATGCAGGTAAAGCAGCTTCATGATTGGTTGGCACATTGGCATGAGCAATTTCTTGATACTGGAAATAAGAAAAAAGGCAAAAACCCAACCAATTCTGGTGCCAAAAAGGCTGTACTATTAAGTGGAACGCCTGGTATAGGGAAAACGACGTCCGCTAAGTTAGTCAGTCAGATGCTTGGTTTCCAGACAATTGAGGTGTCATACTTTTACCAAATTTGCATAACTATGGAATAATTTGAATATTGCTGAGTTATGTTATTCAATGCAAATGCCTGCATATTGTTTAGGTAAATGCTAGTGACAGTCGTGGGAAAGCTGATTCCAAGATTGAAAAGGGAATTGGTGGAAGCAACGCAAATTCTATTAAAGAGCTTGTCAGCAACAAGGCCCTGAGCATGGATGGGTTGGTTTTACACACTCTCTCTATATAATGTATATTTTTTGGGGTCATTTATGGATAGGACTTGCCTGAAGGAATTTATTTTCTCTAGTTAATTCTTAATTAAATTTGCAGATTGAAGCATCCCAAAACTGTGCTAATTATGGATGAGGTTGATGGGATGTCTGCTGGAGATCGGGGAGGAGTTGCTGATCTTATTGCTAGCATAAAGATTTCTAAAATTCCTGTTATCTGCATTTGTAATGATCGTTACAGTCAGAAACTGAAAAGTCTTGTGAACTACTGTTTACTTCTCAGCTTTCGGAAACCTACTAAACAACAGGTCCCCCTGCCTCCCTAACAGTAAATTTTTGGTATTTTGATATATTTTAGTATTTTAAAGAATTTGTTCTTATATGTTACTTGAGTGCTTTATTTCTAGTAATTACTTGCAAGTTGCCAAATCATGCTACTAATTGGTTCTTATTAAGGTTGGCAATGTTTAAAAAGTTTGGAGCGCTGTCATTGAATGATTTTTTTAATTTTTTAGTTTGGCTTGCTATATTGATGCAAAGTGCGCATTGCGACATATGTGTGTGTGCACTCGGACACACAAACTGACAGATGTGATGAAAATTAAATTGTTTATGCTGGTTGTGATGCATAAGAAACTTTTTTGTTAATTAAGCCAGTGACTAATGTATTTTAAAGAATTCCACAACGTGCTCCTATATCTGTAATGTTATAGTTTTTGTTGCTTTATGATGTTGAGTGCCACAAAAAATTCTTCGGTACGAGAGATATTTTTTGATCATTAAACAAGTGGTTTAATAGGTTATTTTTGTCGACCTAGAACTGAAAGATTAATTTTCGACAATAAAAGTGTCTTTGTTCCATTCATTGGCATTTTGGTAGTGAATACTAAACATTGAAGTCAAACAAATTTACCAAGGTTGACAAAAAACATTTTGGTTATGCTACAGACTTGTTTGTTTCGTTTGGTTTTGGGTATAGCAATATCTGTTGTCTAACAACACGCTGGCATGTTTTTCCTCAAACCC
Source organism: Prunus avium (assembly GCF_965620075.1). Lineage (NCBI taxonomy): Eukaryota > Viridiplantae > Streptophyta > Magnoliopsida > Rosales > Rosaceae > Prunus > Prunus avium. Next base: position 24,229,742 of record NC_142291.1, read on the forward strand.
TCAGCTCTTATCCTTTCCAGCTTCGGGTTGTAGTACCTGAACTTGAACTATGTTATCTTCTAATTTGCAACCATAAGTCTGTAGTTCTCATACTCAATGAGTCCTTATGATTAATTGATTTTTTAATAGCATCATTGTTTTTACTAAGATCCTTTGAATTGTAATTTTTTTTAAGCAGTTAGAGAAAAGCATTAAAATGTGAAGGCTTGATTTGGTCCATAAGAAAGAACCAATTGATTTGTTATTGGATTTTATTTCTTTTGGACAGGGAAACAAGTTTGGCATTATTTTTCTGTAAGTTAGGATGTAAATATCTCTGGCAGCGATAAATGGGCAGCACTCAAACACTCACTTTTGACTTTATGTTTTTGAGGAAAATCTCATGTAGTGTGATGTTTAGCCAATTTAATGGAGGGAAAACCTTTTCGTTCCTGTATATAAAATACAGAGATATGCTTCCATGGCCCATTGTGCATGCATGTGAACTGATGTAGTTATGAAAATCTGCATTGGTGATTGCAAATAGAAGTGCTTTTTTTTCTTCATGTGTGTGGGCTTGGATGGGAAATTTTATTTTTGTGCATTTGTAATACAGTTAGAAATGACATTTAATGCTTTTTGACTCTTAAATTTGGCTTACCTTTGAATAAGGTTTGAATGACGTTGCTGCCAGGAAGCAGTTACTAACACCTTATATTGTGTTCATGGTGGTAGATGGCAAAGAGGTTGATGCAAATTGCAAATGCTGAAGGACTTAAAGTTAATGAGGTAAATATTGTGATGAAAGTCAAACTGTTTGGAGTTATCATGTACTATATTGCTACAGAAGCTTTGGACTCCACCAAATATTGTAAATTATTATTTCTGGAAATATCAAGCGTGAGACAAATTCTATTGTTAAGCAAAATGGACTATATTGTAGAATTATATAATTTAATTTTCTTTTACCCCCTTTGCTAGGACCTAGTTCAGTTTAGGTACTTGTTCTTTTTGTGTTAAGTGCTAACCTTCGTAGTTGTATTTTGTACTATGGTTTTACATGTGATCAAGTATCTGGCTTATCTGGTTTCTGACATGTATTTAAAGGTTCTTTTGTATCCCCATGTTGATTAATCTTCTTGTCATTTTCTCAGATTGCTCTTGAGGAACTCGCAGAAAAAGTTAATGGAGACATGCGAATGGCAGTTAACCAGTTGCAGTATATGAGCCTATCAATGTCTGTCATTAAATACGATGATGTAAGGCAGCGCTTATTAAGCAGTGCAAAGGATGAAGATATTTCACCATTCACAGCTGTTGACAAGTATGGCAGCAATATTTTCATCTTTGGCTCTGGTTTTCTGCATCTTGCTGTCTATTGATATGCTTGTCTTCTCTTATTCATTTCTATTTGCTGTACTTTGTTTCTTGATTGATTTATGCATCAAAATTCTTTAATATTTAAGGTTGCTGTTTCAACCATGACTTTAAGATTCACTTCTTTGCTCTCAATTATATGCTTTGTTTTTGTTTTTAATAAAAAACAGAATTTTATTGATAAACTTTGGAACAGCACAAAGATGCAGTGGAAAAGCTATCCACTGAGAAAATGTAGAAATTAAGAAACTAACCCACCATCCATGAATCAGAAAAACTTAAGGTCTGAGCTAAATTCTTTTTAGATGTTGAGAAATGAAGTTTTATCGGAATCTTAATGGAAAACATACAACGTAATACCGCAACGCACCATCTACCGTACAACAGGAATACATTAAAATTCATTGCATAAGCTTAAATAAGTACAGCCTTCCAATCGGCAAAAATTCCAAAGGCGGTATTTCCCTGAATACAGAAGAAACTGGAGCTGATAATGATGCCCAAAACCATAACTTGTTCCATAAAACCTCCACTTTCACGATGCCCAAAACCTTACAGTATCCCATAAAACCTCTGTTGCCTCCCCTCTATAACTTTTAAAGATCCTTTTGTTTCTCTCTAACTGTACCACCCAAAATACAGGCATTACACCACAATCTGATGAAGTCTTTGCCTTCTTTCCTTCCCCAAAAGCGTCTTGTTTCCCTCATGTTAAATTTAACTTCTCAGAATCTTGTTACGGGTACTTTTTCCAGTCAGTGAAGGCTCTATTTGGCCTTCAGGAGTGTTGAGAGTATCCCACATCCAAGGATGGAAGCCTAGCTTAAGAGCTTAAAATATCTTGGGCCTCTCCATCCTTTCCCAATTGGTTTTGGGTTGAATGCTTACATTCTAGTATGCATCCATTAACATGTGTGTGATGCTGACTTGTCTTTTCGTCCTGCAGGCTGTTTGGTTTTAATGCAGGAAAGTTGCGGATGGATGAGCGTGTTGACCTGAGCATGAGTGATCCTGATCTAGTCCCTCTTCTTATCCAGGTGCGTTCTTTGCTAGCGCAGTTGTTTTTGGCTGGCATATTCTGAATAAAAAATGATATAACAAACAGTGAGATATTTTAATCTGTTGAGTTTCACTATCGAATACTACTGCCAGAAGAAAAGACTTGCAGTGCTTAGTGTTAACAGGCTGCATGGATGATAACCTATTCAGCAGTTTCTGCTTCATGTCTCTGGTTAAACTAATAATTATCATATACATTTGTAATAACAATAACATCAGGAGTGCTGGTTAATTATAAACATATGACTGCACGAAGCATTATCTTGGAATGCTTTTCAGTTGAAAATGATATAAATGCGAGTAGAATTTTTAAGGGACACTCACCTTAGTAGGAGCATATTCCTACAAGAAACTTTTTCAGCGTTTCCTTTGATGTGTTATTTCACTAATCAGAACTCGTGAACAATATTTTTTTTCACAAGTAAAAGAAATTTACTAAAGCGAACAGGTGATGGGTGGTATACACCTTAACAAATGATTCCAATGCTCACATACTGAACTGTTCTGGCTATCATTACAGCTCTTCAGACAAATTTCTAATACTATGTGAGAACTCGAACTTGCATCGATATGAAGAACTGTTTTAACATTTGTATCATGACTCTGGCCGAAAAAGAAAGAGCAACATTTGTATCATGAGATTAATCTGGAATATTCTTGTAATTTGGTATGATAACAATGAAGTAGGAAGAAAGGATAAAAAATGTATATTCTAAGCTATCAGTCTCTTTCTCTCTCTCTCTCTCTCCCCCTTTCTAGATATAATATATATATATATATATCAATATTCAAATCAAGAAAGAGTTGAAAGGAAGCTTAGTGTGTTCTTACTCACCACACTCTCCTCCAGTTTTTAAATATGTGCTATTTGACTTAAGATCTTAGTGCGGCTAGTACCCATACGAATGACTAGATATTTTATTTTACTTCATTTTCTTTTGATCACTTTCATTCTTCATGGACTTAAATGTAAACTTACATTTATTCAAACATGGACACTTATGCTTTCAAATTTTAACCTTATTCTTTTTCCAAATGATGATATTTGTAGTGAAATGTTTAAATATTCTCATATATTAAGCTTATTATGCAATTTCTGGCAGGAAAATTATATCAACTATAGGCCAAGTTCGGCAGTCAAGGATGATAGTGGGATAAAACGTATGAACTTGATTGCCCGTGCCGCTGAGTCTATTGGCAATGGGGATATTTTCAATGTACAGATTAGAAAATATCGGCAATGGCAGCTTTCCCAAAGTGCTTGTCTTTCATCCTCTATTTTTCCGTATGTTTCTTAACATCAGCTATGGAAGTCGAAATAATATCTTTATGAGTGTATTCATAATTTCTAGTTCGTGGTATCATTTTTATACTCATTTTTTGTTATAATCAGTGCTGCATTGTTGCGTGGGCAAAGAGAGACACTTGAGCAGGTAATGAATTTCTATTACATGCAAGCTTATAAATTCCTAAAGTGTAACTGATGCTCTCTGTGGCCTTGGAAAATGTATTGATTCTGTGTGCTCTAGCGATTCACATTTATTGTCCCCATTGATTTTCTTTTTCCTTTTTTTATGTTATGCCACAGAGGTATACGCCATATTTGGGATATTATGTGATTGACTTATGCTAGTGTAGACTTTTGTTAAAAAGTTCTGCTGGTTTCTTTGAGAGTGAAACCTGTGCTAGTTTCGTCTTTAGTGGGCTGATCGTTGTTTATGAAATTAGGAGGATGGTCGGGTGTTTTATGGTGGAGCAGAACTTATTTCTTGAAAGTTTAACGAGGAAATTTTTTGAAAAATGTGCTGAGGAGCTGCGTTTAACAAAGTAATGTACTAGAGATTACAGCCTCTCTTTATGGTGACTATTCAATCAAACAATTAATTAAAGGATTAGAAAAACAAAAGATTAATTCCACAGGGTTAGCTCAAGAAATTTGCTCCCATTTCCAATCCCTAAGTGTAGCATTAATCAATCACTTAGGAGCTGCTATAAGAACAGCTTGGTTAACCTTATGAGAATAGGCTCATGCCAGCTTGGGTCATTGCATGCAGTCAAGGGAGTCTGACCCATGCCACACCAAAAAATATAACTGAGGAACATAACTCTCGAGGAAAGCAAAATGCAAGGTTATTTGACCCCTGCTCTGTTATAGGACTAGCAGGTTGGGTTGACATAGAAACTGTCTAGTTGGTCCCTCTTCCAGCTAGTCTCACTTCTTGTAATAACTCTCTTTAATTTTGTGTTTTTCACTTTAGTAAATGAATGAACCTTTACTTTCAGTAGATTTTCACATGGTTATGCTATTGTAATTTCTCTTGAAATTTTTGAAAATCTTTCAAATGCCTGACAATATAACTGGTTTTTCTTTATAATCATAAATTCCTCTTTGTTCTCATTGGATCACTGGTTGAACTGAATTGTCCCTTTTCTTCAGTTTATAGAGTTGGGTTTGATTCCTATTAAAGAGGACTTATACATTCATGGTACTTGGAAAATTCAGTTTTTGGGTTTTATACCTTCCAAATGTTGTGAAATGTACATGTTATATATGCATTGAGGTGTATGCTTATTGTCACAAGTTGGCCTTCTTTTGCAGGGAGAAAGGAATTTTAATAGATTTGGAGGGTGGCTGGGAAAGAACTCAACACTTGGAAAAAATTTGAGGCTCTTGGAAGATTTGCATGTCCATCTTCTCGCTTCTCGTGAATCTAGTTCGGGGAGGTAGTCTCTGTTCTACGTTTGAACTTCTGGTCACTAACCTAATGCATTTGTCTTTGAGTTTTGCAATGGCTTATGCCAACATATAAACGTTGTTGGCTTGTATAAGACTGAAATTAATTTACAACCAATGATGTTTTTGAGGGTAAATGTCTCCTTAGAACCTTAGGCCCTTTTGTAAAATTTTATTTTCTTGTCTTCAAATTACCAATGTCTCCCAGGAAAGAAACTTAACTATTTTATATTTATTTTGGAGCCTAATGATTATCTTAAAATTTCCCTTCTGTTTTTTGTCCTACTGTTCCTTGCCTTTTGGCTTGAAAATTTTAGAAATTTCCATGTGCAATTACTGGATTACTTTTGATATAATATATTGGATTAGTAAATGTTTATCATGTAGTTTATATAAGGTTTTTATTAGTAAATATGTGTTCATTTCAAAGCAATAGGGTGGAAGCACAAAAACTATGTTCACTCAATGGTGTTCTTAGGATGTTGATTTACTTAGCTTCATAGATTCTTTGATCATAAGGTTCAGATATGCGAGGCAAAATGTTTTTCTTGGGGTATCCTCTGTTTGACTAACTAGATAGAGTCTAAAAGCTAGTATCCTCTGTTCTAGTCTTTTTGTGTTCTGTTCTCTTTACTGCAAAGGCAATTTTAATCTCATCATAGTCTGCTTCATTTCTTTGCTGGTGCTATTGGAAAGAGTTCGTTTGTCTGGAGGGAGAGATGGTATGAGGCGTTGGGAGTTGCAATCTTCAGGATAGTTCTCTTGAAAATCTGTTTTTAGAAATTTAATTGATGGATCTGATCAGTCAGTTTTTGCTCCAGCTGAGGTGATAAGGGAAGCAAAGGTTTTGGGTTGGCTTGTGCTTCACAAGAGGGTGAGTATGTGTGGCTTGCTTCAGAATAAGAGACCTAATTGCTGCCTTTCTCCAAGTTGGTGTAAAATGAAAGGAAGATGCAGATTTTGTGTTTGTCCATTGTCCTGTAGCTTTAAACTTGTGGTGACTATTCAAGGAGGCTGGAGTGAGTTGGGTAATTCCTCAAGGGTGCCATTCATTGCTTAGTGAAAGTCTTGCTGCTTTCGGTGGAGGAAAGAAGGCTAGAGTGTTATGGGGTTGTTGCAGGAGGGCTATCTTGAGGGTTTTTGACAATAAATGAGGGATGGGGGTAGAAGCGCTGTGGGAGAGGGTGAGGATTTTGTTGTCCCTTTGGGCTTCAGTTACATCCAAATTCAGGGATCTTAATTTCTCTTCTTAATTTGCTAAATTGAGGAGTATCCATAGCATAATGTGTTTGTTGTAGGTTTCGTTGTTTTCACTTGTATCAGTTCTTTGTTTTTGATGGACTCCTTGTTCACTACTTCTTGCGTCTCTTTCATTATCTTTTCAAAAAAATTGTCCTATTTTGCCTCCCTTGAAAGCATCTAAGTTTCTCATGCTGTAAATTATTCAGGGAAACCCTGCGAGTTGAATACCTTTCTCTTCTTCTGAAACGATTGACCGTGCCACTCCGTGAACTTCCAAAGGTTGGAAACAATCAATTTTTGGTTGCGTATGAATCTTTATATCAATAAAAAAAGATGTAAAATAGTTGGGTTGAAGGTCAGTTGTAAATCCATCTTCTGTGTTTTAAAAAATTACCAGGATGAAGCTGTACACAAAGTTGTGGATTTCATGAATACTTACTCCATTAGTCAGGATGACTTTGATACTATTGTGGAGTTATCCAAATTTCAGGTAACCCCACCTAACTTGGTGCAGCTTTGTTGTTGCTACTGTTCTAAAGTTGTTCATGTTTTCTCATCGACACCTTACGTATCAGGGGCACCCAAATCCTCTAGATGGCATTCAACCAGCTGTAAAGGCAGCGCTGACAAAAGCTTACAAAGAAGGCAGCAAAACAAGGATGGTACGAGCTGCAGATTTTGTCACTTTCCCTGGAATGAAGAAGGCTCCTAAGAAGCGGATTGCTGCTATTTTAGAACCATCTGTTGATGTAATTGGAGAGAACAATGATGATACTTTGGTTGAGAGTGAAGAGGAAAATTCGTCAGATACAGAGGACTTGGGTAAGTTTTTGTCTGTAATCATATTGTTGCTGTTTTCTTATATGTTTTTCTCTGTCATCAGATTTTTGCTGTTTTGTTAGAGAATTGCAGATAGTGCATTTTGATGGGACTGCTTTAGTTTTAGGAAATTTTTCACAAATGGCAATCTTGCTCTGAATAATGCAGTTTGTGAAAAGGTGGCGCCTTTCAGGAACAGTAAGCTTTTTCAGGAACAGTAAGCTGTATAATTATTATTATGCGAAATAAAGATGGCATATGGTAACATGCTGCACTCCCTAAAATAAATGGAGGGAATGTTCCATACTGTCTGGGAACTTCGTTCTGATTCTGAAAATTGTAAAAAGAAAAGGAAATGCTGGGAACGCGTTTGGAAATGTTGAAATGATGCTGCATTTTGGTCTTTGTTTTTGTTCAAGAAACCTGACACCAGTAAAACTGGTTTGCTTTAAAATTATTGCAATTTTCTTATGATATGGCCAACAGAAACTTGGCGATGAATTTGATTATGATAGGATTGTAATGGGAAGAAAAAACTTTGCAAACTAGAATACTTCTAGACTCTTTAACTATTCTGGTTGACATTGGTGTTCACTTAGTGATTGTTCTTTTCGCACTTGTCAGAAGGTTCTGCGGCTGGTGAGAAGCTGCAACAGGAACTTAAAAGTTTGAATACAAAAGGTAGTTGGTAGCCACATGGACTCACGCATGCCCATATTCATGTCGTTTAGGTGCACTTTATTTCTGAATGCATGATTTACGTGTGCCTTATACTATGTAGGAGTGCATGTACAATTCGATTTGAAGGGTGCAACAAATTCAAGTGCAAAGAAGACACCAACGGGCAGGGGTAGAGGTGGTTCATCTGCCGCAGCTGAGAAAAAAGGCGGCCGAGGTTCAGGGGCTGGTGGAAAGAGAAAGAGATGAAGGGAGGTGAAAGAAGAGACGTCGCCTTTCCTTCTTCCTGTATTTGGCACGTTTTATAAGAAAATGTAAATAGATTTTTCCTCCGCACATAAACATTTTTGGTAGGTCACTTGGTGAGGAATGGTAGGATCTTCGGTTGTAATGTTGGTTTACAAGGTTACTGTTGATACTATTGAGTTCAACTCCAAGATTCATCTTTTTGCCTTTAGTAGCATTTTATTTTCATCAATGCGAAAGATAATGGTTTTAGTAGATTAACTTGTGTTTACGGTGGTTTTGATATTTTCATTCACTCATATAGTGCGTCAGGTGACAATTCTCATTGAGTAATCTGAGAACCAGAGCTTCTACAAAATCACTTGCCATAAATAACAAGTTCATAAAATATGTTTGTCTTAGAAATATTAATTAATTTGCCCTAACAAAAGTAATGCAAAGTATAAAATATTAATTAATTTGCCCTAACAAAAGTAATGCAAAGTATTCGTTGGTTAATACTTTTTTTTAAAAAAAATCGCTGGTGGTTATTCTTTGGTTAAGCTTAATATTTAGGGAGGGTTTTGAACATGAGACTATTAATAAGGGATTTTTCTTTCATACGTTTTACAGATGTCAAACTTTGTTCAGCTGATCGAAAACCAGAAGCATCCAAATTGCAAGGCATGCCTTTCTCTTTGTGGTAGTATAATGAGCATCCCTCTCATGCCCACCATAATAATCCAAAGCATTAATAAAACGAGCATAATAAGTAATAGAAGCTAGTAGGAATTATATCCCAACAATTCAACAAGAACGAACAAAGTAGTAATATTCTTACTCTCATAGCAATACTAGAAATAATAGGACAAAACAATATTGGTAAACACACGAGTGGTCCATATAGTTCTCCAGAAATCCCTAAAATAGATCTAGCATCTAGGTATGCAACACCATATGAAAGGCTCATATCATATGTGATTATGAACCTTTATTTAACTGCATATAGATATAGTAGTACCACAAATATTACTGTCCGGCTGCGGAACGGAAACCGTCAATATGCCACTGATAATATGCCGATATAATTGTCGCCAACAAAACGTACTGACATGTTATCGATACATTTTCAATAATATCAATGCACATCTATTATTTCAACAATATCGATGCACAACCATTATTTAATAAACAACTGATGGCTTGCATGGAGAACTTCTGAGATATTCATTAGACATATAGTTATATGCCATTTTTATTAAGGGGTAGTGGTTATTGAAGGTGGAGAGAACGGAAATGTGGGAGTTGATGGGAAATTTGGAGGTGAAGTAATAATAGGGGGAGGCAACCTGTATTCTGGCCATTGAGGTGTGGGGGGCAGAGGAGGAAACTTCAGGTTAGGGATCTTGGGCAGCTTAAAACGAGGAAAGGTAGGGGCTAAGAGTTTTCGAGGGGCGACGAAAGCCGAATGTGTGCTCGAAAGTAATGAAGCGATGACACAGATAGCTATGACAAACGATTTCCAAGTTGCCATCTCAGTGTGTGGAAATAAAGCTTATGAAATTTGATGTGGACGAGAAGACCAGCATATGGTTATAATTTATAACGTTGATTCCAGAGGGAACAACCCCATTTATTTTTGGTTTTAAATGCTGTAAAATTCTGGTGAAAAATAAAAATATGTCAGATGCCCGTATGGGTCAAAATTTAGTATAGTATAGTACTAATTTGTAGTTTTCCATTAAAACTCTCGCAGTGGTAGTTACCTATCATTGTCTTGGTTTCTATTTTGCTTTGCCATGCCATTCTTTACAACCAGATATTTAAAAACGAATGAGGGGATGAGGTGTAAAGTTATAGGAGTATGTAAATTTTTTAGTTAAAGTAGCACCTGTCGGGTGCACCTGAGTTCGATGCCCTTTCCAATGTGGGACTTTTTACCTTCACATTCTCACACTTCCTTTCACATTAGAATAATTTAGAATATTGCTTTGTGAAAGAAAAAAAAAACATGACAAGTCATATATAGAGGTTCGTGTTTGGGTGTGGTCTTAAATCCCAAGTCGAGACCATAAGTCCAAGTTGGGACTTAAATCCCAAGTCCAAGTCGGAATTTACACTCCAAGTCAAGACCAAAACACTCTGCAGAAAATAAATGATAAACAAAGAGTGAGGTTTCAAAGTCTCCAAGTGGCTAAAAATAGCCAATATAAAAATGGGTTATAATATATATATAAGGCCTAGCATACTTTTGGTAAATTAACATAATACATTCACGTCATATATATATATATATATGATAAAAATCTAATGCATGAGTCTTGAGGCTTGATGTTGTTGCCGTGAAAAGACCAAGATGATAGTATGTGCAAATAATAAATATTAGGCCAAGAAAGATGATTTACCAGTCGGGTGTAACACAACTCTCGAAGGTTAGTCTCGTGATGTCTTTGGAGCCCTTCCAGTCGGGATGCAGCCTGGAAGGCTTGATAGAATAATTAGTCTCAAAGATAAAATAGACTTTGGCTGGAAAGGGGTAGTGAAATGATTGAAAAAGGCCATAATGGCCCTTTGTTGTTTTGTTGCCGACAAGAGTGCAAAGTGACCAGAGTCATATATATATATATATATATATATATATATATATATACAGAAATTCTCTTATGCGGACATCCGGATGTTATTATTGTGCGGACGCCATGTATTTTGTACTACCTCTCTCTGCTTTCCTGCATATTTACAATAGAATCTGCACGATAATAACGTGCAGACATCCGGATAAGAGAATAACTGTATATATATATATATATATATATAGAGTTTTTCTCTAATGCGGACGTCTGCATTATGTTAAAGTCCAGTCGTCTCCTTTGCAGCTTCTTTTTTGCAAGTGGATTTGGTTCTTAGTGGAACCATACTAGCTTAGTGGAACCCGTTCATCACTGATATGGCTCTATAATTAAACAGAAAAAGAAGCCAGCCAATCAATGGTATTGCTTATTGTTCTTCTGCACACCTTCCCACCTTTGGGATACTTTTTGGAAGGCCCCATCCTTAATTATATATTTATATATGGAGTGCTTACCATGTTTTTGCTTTATATATATGTATGCAATCAAATCCACCTACAGAAAAGAAGCTGGAAGGACATGACCGAACTTTAACACAATGCGGATGTCGCATTAGAGAAAAACTATATATATATATATATATATTATTATTATTATTATTATTATTATTATTTGGGTGTCACAGGTGTGGTCTTCAATTCCAAGTCAAATGAAGTGGTCTCAATTCCAAGCCAAATCAAGGAGACCCAATTCCAAACCAAGTCAAGGAGACCCAATCTCAAACCAAGTCAAGTGAGACTCAACTTCACAAGGTCTAGCCAAATAAAGAAATTATTATTTATAATGGAAGTAAATAAATGAAAGACCAAGTAGTTTTGATTGGGATTTCACTCAAAGGCCAACTAGTGGCTTACGGATTCTCTCTCTCTCTCTCTCTCTCTCTCTCTCTCTCTCTCTCTCTCTCTCTCTCTCTCTCTCTCTCTCTCTCTCTCTCTCTCTCTCTCTCTCTATATATATATATATATATATATATATATTATAATACGGAGGAGTAAGAAGTCATATGAACTTTGGCCAAGTTTCTTGAAAAGGCCAAATGGCCTAAAGATCTTATGAAAGTTCGAAGGCCAACTTTATGGCCTTATACTATCTATATATGATGCAGATGGACTTATTAGAATTCTAAGTCATCCAACATCGGTGGATTATGTTTAATCTAAACTAGAAACTCCGGAAACCACGATATTTCACCATATGTCAAGCCAAGTTCTCGGAGGTCCAAGCCCAACCCGTCGAAGTAGGCCCAAAACTTCCGGATGTTTTCATGCACGTGACGAGATCTATCTAATCAAAGTAATCAAATAAATTGATGTCAATTCGGAACATTCCTAAGGAGGAGAAAATCAAGTGATCAAATATGAAATTCGATGATCTCATTCGAATCAATTCTACTGATTTTGGAAACCACACAACGAAAGATTTTGAACGAAGTTGACCTTTGGCCATTTTATGTGGCCAACTCATGGGCTGACAGATGCCCCTATATATACCTCTCTAGATGAAGAGCAAAGGAGACCGACATCAGACACAAAAACCTACTTTTTGTCTTTCACTTTTCTATCCCTAGACTAGGTTCTTATTTTCCAAGCAAGTATACTAGATCAGTTCTTCGATTTCGTTAGTGTAAGTTTAGTTTCTTACATTTTCCATTATGTTATTTATGACTCAAGTTTATTGCTTTACTTTTAATTGTTATAGAATTTTCTTTAAGTTTAATTTAATTTCAGATTGCTTTATTTTATTGCCTTTATCGTTCATATCGTTCTTGTTTCATTCTTACTTAAATTTACGTTTATTGTTGCTTCGATCTTATTTTTGCATTTATTTTCTTGCTATTTAGTTTAATCATCTTTCAATTTAATTTGCATCATTATCGTTAAATCCCAAAAAATACTAAAATATCTATACGAAACCTAACCATCCTCGACCCCGAGGAAGTGAAAGAACCTAGGCCAAGAGGAGGTTCCTTGCTTGGCCAATTAAACGGCTGGTTAGAAGTCAGAAGCGTGAACACAACAATCCAACCTTTTCCATTCAAGCCAATCAGTGGTGGTGGCACGCCTGCGCAATCCAAGAGAAGAATGACCAAAAGTTCCTTCCGTCGGCCACCTTGGCCGAAAAGAGGGAAACATAATTTGGCACACTCAGTGGGACCACTAGATTTTGTATGGTCATAAATATTAGGAAGAATCCTAAAAGAGATCAAGAGTTTGAAGAGTCTAGACTTCGTTAGGAATCGGAGACAAGCATGGCTGGTTCACTTCCCATTAACACTGAACCATGAAATATTTAGCACAATCAATAAGGCCAAAATGGCCTTGGCTGAGCCACGACCGTCGACCCCAACCATGTGGTGGTCGAAGATGTTACGGAAGTTGTTGGAGGACCAGTCTTGAGGCCGAACCCGGCCACTTCGTTGGAGATCCAACAACTCATCTGAGCAATGGAGACATCAAACCAACTCAACAACCAACGGATGCAAGAGATGGCTCAAACCATAGCTACCCAAAATGCTAAGATAAATGAGAGGTTTGATCGATTGCTAGGCCAACAAAATGGCCAAAATGGGAATTAGGTGGCTCTGAATTGAGTGCCAGTGGCAGGGCCTCAGGTCCCAACATCTTGGGGGCGAATTTACCTCAATTGAATCCACCAGCTGGGGGCAACCCAGCCCTAGCAGTCAATGTTCCGCTGATGGGTAATAACCCATATGTGGAGGCCAACCAATTCCAAGGATTCTCGCCATATAACCAATTCAGCCTATAAGCCCACTAGGGGCAAGAAGTCAACTTCGTTCGAACTCATATCAACCAATTTGCGGGAATCGGTGGATGGAATAATCTTGGTGGGAATGCGAACTTGAATAATTCACTACTAGGAAACCAAGCGATCGACTGAGGGGTGATCGAACAAATGATCCAAGTTATGGTGCCTTGGTAGACCAGTTTACCGGAGGCCTTAACCAGAGCATTTTGATCAAAAAGAGGTTCCACGAGGATTCAAAGTTCCGGGTTTTGCATTGTTTTCAGGAGACGGACTTCAGTCAACCGCGGAGCATATTGGCCTATTCATGGCTTAATGTGTGGAAATCAGACATCGTGAGGCGTTGAAATTAAGGCTATTCCCGAGTACCCTAATAGGCGCTGCTTTTTCATGGTATGTCAAACTTTCTCAGAACTCCGTTCCAAATTGGCAGACATGGTGCTTGAGCAAGGGAAGGCTAACCATCGATTTTCCTAGAAGCGAGTTACCTCAGAATATGGCATTAGCTAGACCCAACTCCGGGAAGTAAACTTGGAGCCACAACTGGAAAATCCAAATCGGGCCTGAAGCATTGCATGACATGGGTTTGGGCAAAATAATCTCATGAAAGCATCTGTAAAAGTAGGCCAAAAAGATGGGACTCAAGGCCATTGCTTGGCCATTTGCAAGAACCTTAGCCAAAAGTTGGACTTCTTTGGTGACTTGGCTAGACTTTGAGCAAGTCAAGAATTTGTGTTCGCACCACTTTGCAAAACCCAAGGGAAGGTATCGTATAGTAGTGTAGCTCGGAAGTCCGAGTGTCGTATCCACAGAGAGCAGTGTAAAGAAAATAACAGAGATGAAAAAGAACAAGTATGATTGAGAGGTTGATTTATGCAAGATTTGATTTAGAGAAAATTTAATTGATTAAAACACTAAGGCATTGGGTTTCCACTTTTAACATAAGCATGCAACTCTTAATAATTTGATCCACAAAATATTTTCCTTTGTAGTTGTTCAAAATAATTAAAGCCCTTTTAAATTTCCTTTAGAAGTATTCTAAGCATAACTTGTACCATTGGCAACAAACTATCAAAAAATAATCTTCATCAAAATTCTATTAATCTTCGGTAATTCTCTTCTCTTTTAAAAGCATGAAAGTTTTTACTACACAATGGGAAAAACATGATTGAACCCATGAAATAGATTATCAAACATTCATCAATTAATTAAAAAGAAAACTACAAATTCCATTTGAACAAAAACTACAAATTCACATTAAAGCTTAAGTTTGGATCAAACTAATAAAAATTACACACTTATATTAAAAGCTTTCCCCCTAGCCTTAGCTAGGGAGTTAGTTCCCCATAAAATAAAACTAAAACAGAAATTTAGAACTAGAAGAATTGGAGGAAGGAGAGAGAGCTCAAGAGAAGATTGTGAGCTTGGTGTGGTTTGAAGGCTTGTAGAGCTTCCTATTTATAGCCTTAAATCTCAACAACTAGGGAAATATTAAAATCTAAAATTCTCATCTCATTCAATGCACAACCGTAACCCTCATCTTAATATTTCTTCTTTTCTTCAATTGTTGCTCCACTTCTACTTGCTTTTGTTATTCAATCCTTTCTTTTGATTAAGTGTTGCACCTCTTATCATCATCCTTCATTTCATTTGCTTAACTCACAATTTTAATAGTTCATGATTCCACATCTTCAAGCCACCATCTTGTTTGTTGCTTCATCCACTCCATGCATGAATTGAATATGTCTTCCACTTGCCATCAAACCAATTGCCAATTTGCTTCCTTTATTTATTTCATAGTGTTGATGACTCCATTCTCCAAATTCTTCATCTTTTTGTTTCATTGGTTGTTGCATCCATTTGCCTACTAGCATCCAATGATCTTCTTCAACCTTAAGATGAAATCATCATCAATTATGTAATGGGTATGTAAGCAAGTGCAAAAGTGAAAAACAAACCTAATTAACTAAAATTGTAAGAAAATCAATTACTAACAAATATATTTAGGGATAATAAATGTGATAGTTTATGTGCTCATCAATTTGCATAGCCACATCTGAATGGTTTTTGGCCTATTAAATGATGAATCTAGGAAGCAAAGTTTAGGTTTGGTGGGAGAGAATTTTCTAAGAGCAATGACAATGGAGTTTTAATTATGGAGAAACATTTGGAGGCAAATTGGTATTTATAATGCCTAGGTTTTCTAATAGTTATGAAGTTCAAAGGTCTCTCAAAAATTGATTAGGGTATCTCCCTAAACATCAATTTAATTCAAACACCATAAATTGCTACAGTAAAGCATGAAGTTGAAACATCCAGAGAAAACTAAAAAGTTGTAAGAATTTTGATTCACTTACCCTTCCACCAATCGCAGACCAATGAATCAAGGGGCCAATGTTTGGGTGTGGTCTCTAATTCCAAGCCAAGTCAAGTGGTCTCCAATTCCAAGCCAAGTCAAGTAGTCTGCAATTCCAAGCTAAGTCAAGTGGTCTCAATTCCAAACCAAGTCAAGTGGGACTCAACTCCACAAGGTCTAGCAAATAAAGAAATTGTTATTTATAATGGAAGTAAATAAATGAAAGTTTTGGTTTGGAATAAATGCTTAGCCAATTAATGCAGGAAGTTTGAATTCTCTTACCACTCACTTGCGTGGTCCAAAAACAGCCAGGTCAAGTTCCTTGTCAACTGCGTCAAGCTCCTTTTTAGCCAGGTCAAGAAGCTCAAGCTCCTCTTCCCAACTTTATGGCCTTATACTATCTATATAATAATATTTAAACTAGGTATAATATATATACATATATATGATGCAGATGGACTCATTAGAATTCCAAGTCACCCAACATCGGTGGATTATGTTCAATCAAAACTAGAAACCATATGTGAAGCCAAGTCCTCAGAGGTCCAAGCCCAACCCGCGGAAGTAGACCCAAAACCTCTGGATGTTTTTATGCACGTGACGAGATCCATCCAAGGAAAGCAATTAAAGAAATTGATGTCATTCGAATCAATTCCACGGATTTTGGAAGCTACACAAGCAAAGATTTTGAATGAAGTTGACATTTGGCCATTTGATGGCCAACTCGCGGGCTGACAGATGCCCTTATATATACCTCTCTAGATGAAGAGTAAAGGAGACCGACATCAGACAAAAAAACCTACTTATTGCTTTTCTTTTAATTTTTATCGAATTTTCTTTAACTTTAATTTAATTTCAGATTGCTTTATTTTATCGTCTTTATCGCTAATATCGTTCTTGTTTCATCCTTACTTAAATTTACATTTATTGTTGCTTCGATCTTATTTTTGCATTTATTTTCTTGTTATTTAGTGGCTTGGTGGCTTGGTGTGCGTCATACTATGTAGGAGTGCATGTACAATTCGATTTGAAGGGTGCAACAAATTCAAGTGCAAAAAAGAAGACACCAACAAGCAGGTAGAGGTGGTTCATCTGCTGCAGCTGAGAAAAAAGGTGGCCGAGGTTCAGGGGCTAGTGGAAAGAGAAAGAGATGAAGAGAGATGAAAGAAGAGACGTTGTCTTTCCTTCTTCCTGTATTTGGCACGTTTTATAAGAAAATGTAAATAGATTTTTCATCCGCACATAAACATTTGAGATATTTAGTCATATACCCATTCTTAGCATTAAAACTATAAATAAACTCTACACCATTTAATATCTATAAACAAACCCAAAAAAACCAAAAAATGACAGCTAGCCCTATTGAATTTAATTTTGATTATTAAATTACTTTGATACCACATTGAGTGTTTTGAGCTTTTTTATGAGGTTTTGGAGTTGGGTTTGTTTTAAGCAATCAATGACAGTTTTGTAATTTAAAAGAAGTTAAAAGCCTTTTTGTTATGTTGTAAATGAACTTTGGGTGTGTTTCTAAGTCCATTTCATATAGGGTTTTTTTTAATTTTTAATTTTATAATTTGGGCTCCTATATTGGGTATAATAGTGAATCTCCCTAAACATTTTTGGTAGGTCACTTGGCGAGGAATGGTAGGATCTTCGGTTGTAGTATTGGTTTACAAGGTTACTGTTGATACTATTGAATTCAACTCCAAGATTTATCTTTTGCCTTTAGTAGCATTTTATTTTCATCAATGCACTAGATAATGGTTTTAGTAGATTAACTTGTACATGGTGGTTTGATATAGTGTGTCAGGTGACAATTCTCATTGAGTAATCTGAGAACCAGAACTTCTACAAAAATCACTTGCCATAAATAACCAATTCATAAAATATGTTTTATCTTTTTCTAATCTCACCATGAGAAATATTAATTAATTTGCCCTAACAGAAGTAATGCAAAGTATTGGTTTGTGTTCAGCTTTGTGGGCTAATACTTTGTTTTTAAAAAAATTTGCTGGTGGTTAATCTCTGGTTAAGCTTAATATTTAGGGAGGGGTGTGTTTTCTCACACACAAATACCAAAGTGCCATAGAGGTTTGAACATGAGACTATTGGTCTGCAAGTGCAGGTCTTTTTTCACTAGTCTCCAAGTCAAGTCATGCTTAAAGAATACTAATAGGGGATTTTTCTTTCATGCGTTTTATAGATGTCAAACTTTGTTCAGCTGATAAAAGTAAAACATCAAAGCTCATCATGGTGATCGAAAACCAGATGCATCCAAATTGCAAGGCATGCCTTTCTCTTTGTTGTAATGAGCATCCCTCTCATACCCACCATAATAATCGAAAGCATTAATGTTGTAAATGAGATAAATCCATACATACATAAAACGAGCATAATAACTAATAGTAGCTAGTAGGAATTATATCCCAACAATTCAACAAGAACGAACAAAGTAGTAATATTCTCACTCTCATAGCAATACTACAAATAATAGGACAATACAATATTGGTAAACACTTGAGTGGTCCATAATTTTTTTTGAACGAAAAGGAATTTCATTAAAAGGCAAAAGCCAAGAAAAGAAACAAACAAACTAGGCCAGCACACACTCAGTCAAAGCAAGCGAGTGGAGAGGCTAACTTAGTACAAAATATAGATAAGAACATTAGTTTGGTGGTCCATATAGTTCTCCAGATATCCCTAAAATAGATCTAGCATCTAGGTATGCAACACCATATGAAAGGCTCATATCATATGTGATTATGAACCTTTATTTAACTGCATATAGATATAGTAGTACCACAAGACTGTCCGGCTGGGGAACGGAAACCGTCAATATGCCACTGATAATATGCCAATATAATTGTCGCCAACAAAACGTACTAACATGTTATCGATACATTTTCAACAATATCTTTGCACATTCATTATTTCAACAATATCCATCCACAACCATTATTTAATAAAGAACTGATGACTTGCATAGAGAACTTCTGAGATATTCATCAGAGACATATATGTATACACCATTTTTATTAAGGGGTAGTGGTTATTGAAGGTGGAGAGAACGGAAATGTGGGAGTTGATGGGAAATTTGGAAGTGAAGTAATAATAGGGGGAGGCAACCTGTATTCTGGCCATAGAGGTGTGGGGGGCAGAGGAGGAAACTTCAGGTTAGGGATCTTGGGCAGCTTAAAACGAGGAAAGGTAGGGGCTAAGAGTTTTCGAGGGGCGACGAAAGCCGAATGTGTGCTCGAAAGTGATGAAGCGATGACAAAGATAGCTATGACAAACGATTTCCAAGTTGCCATCTTAGCGTGTGGAAATAAAGCTTATGAACTTTGATGTGGACGAGAAGACCAGCCTATGGTTATAATTTATAACGTTGATTCCAGAGGGAACAACCCCATTTATTTTTGGTTTTAAATGCTGTAAAATTCTGTTGAAAAATAAAAATATGTCAGATGCCGGTATGGGTCAAAATTTAGAATAGTATAGTACTAATTTGTAGTTTTCATTAAAACTCTCGCAGTGGTAGTTACCTACCTATCATTGTCTTGGTTTCTATTTTATCTTTGCCATGCCATTCTTTACAAACCAGATATTTAAAAACCAAAGAGGGGATGAGATGTAAAGTTATAGGAGTTTGTAAATTTTTTGGTTAAAGTAGCGCTCGCCCCCTTGCACCTGAGTTCGTCCCCTTCCTTACACATTAGAATAGTTTAGAATATTGCTTTGTGAAAAAAAAAAAAAATTTGACAAGTCATATAAGTTCAAAGAGGCACATGATCAACAAGCACATGTGGACTTGATTGGATAAAATTGTTGGACTTTGATACCACTTGTTGGATTGTAGGGTGATTGTGAGTGGTGTAGCTATGATACCATTGTTAATTATGCGATGAAGGAGTTTAGGAATACAGACAATAGTTGAAATAAAGTTATTTTATTACATTGAAGGAGAATAATACATAGCTTGGTGTACATAGGGTTAGGTTAATTGGCCTTCTTCAACTAGAAGGTGTTTAGTGTTTAGGCTTATTGGCCTTCTTCCTTGCTTATATAGGCTTATTGTTCCTCTTTCTCTCTTAACTTGGTGAGCTTATTGGCTCTTCAACATAGCTTTGTTTGGATAGCTCTTGGCTCCCTTAAGTTTGGGAGTTGGCTTGTTTACTCCCCATTTAGTTTGGGAGTTCATTGGTTCACTCTACATTTAATTGTAGGTTGCATGCCTATTTATAGATGATTGTTTGCCGACTTAGCCTTGGTCCACCGACTTGGGCACTTTCTCCCAACCACATGTTTGTAGTCTTGTTCTAGAGATTTCTTTCACTGTCATACTTTAGCCATTTCCTTGTCACTTTTTCTAGAATATTCTACCATATTCATTTGTGTGTTGCAGACATTCTATCATCTAGTTTGTAGGTTCTTGAGTTTTCTAGAATTGTGTAGTTACATCTACACAAATATGCATTACTTTTTCAACAAAAATGTCGATAGCTGGATCGCCTTACATACGCAGGCTTATTGATTTACTAAGATGTGGTTAGGAAAAACTTGACGACCCATTTGAGGTCTAGGTGTTTTACTAGTTGTTAGTTCACCTTCTTGTCCATCCGCCAATGAAAAAGAGTCTCTTAAAGTTGTTGACTTCGGTGCGGTTGGTTCGCTATTGCTAAATGACTCAATACTTCTAGTTTTAAAATAGGCTTCTTATGACAAATATGGTTTATGAGGTTTGCAAAACTATTATTTTTCGTCCTAATTTTTTGTGTGACACGATTGGTCCTTAAGGTTACTACATGTACATCAATTTGGTCCATGCCGTCAACCTCTGTTAAATTTTCTGTTAAATTTATGATGTGGCACATATGTGGAGCCCACAGATTATAAGTTGTATTCCGATAATAAGTTGCCTTCAGATATACATTGCCTTCGGATTAGAAGTTGCATTCGGATAATAATTAAGGCCATCTCCAACCAAGTAGGCCAAACCTGAAAAATCCTAAATTTTAGTCCAATTCCTCTTTCAACCCAAGAAAAGTAAGGGGCTAAAATTTGAGAAAACTCAAAGTTGGGGCGAAATACCAGTTCAGCTATTAACTGGACTAGAATATTTTTTTGTGTGGAGCCCACTGAGCCATGATGTAGCCCATGTGCAAGGAGGAAACAATGGGGCCCGCCACTACTGTGCTGCAGAAGTTGTCACGCCACGTGTCAAAAGCTAGTGATGTTGTCGTTAGAGACAATTCAAATATCTCCTTTTTTTATTTTTCAACAGTAACCTAAATCAATGATATAGATTAAATTCAAGCTATTTTAACAGTACAAAAAAGATTCAAGGGCTGAGATTTAAATCAAATGGTCAAAAATATTTTAAATTAATCTAAATCAGATCCAACCCCAAAACTCACTCCAAACTCTATAAATACCAACCCATTTCTCAAATAATCTACCAAAAACAATTTTCTATTTCTCAATTTATTTTTCCTTTGTCAATTTCATCAATCTCCTTTCATTCTTGTTGAAGAAAAGTTATCATTTAAAAAAACAATGACTTAAACCATTCTTAAACAATTTAATAAAGTTGCATTCTTAAAATTTGGCTCTGAAGGGTTATAGAGGAAAAAATGGTTTGAGTCCAGTCAAAGCCCAAATAATTACATTTTGGAGGGGGAAAATTTGGGCTTAGGAACCAAAATAGGTTGGAGAAGGCCTAAGTTGCCTTCGGATTATAAGTTGCCTTTGAATAATAAGTTGTCTTTTGATAATAACTTGCATTCGGATTATAAGTTTCCTGCCGATAATAAGTTGTCTTCCAATAATAATTTGCCTTCAGATTATAAGTTGCTTCGGATTATAAGTTGCCTTCATATATAAGTTGCCTTGGAAATATAAGTTGTCTTCGAATTATAAGTTGCATTCGAATATGGTGATATTACCATTTTGTTAAAGTGTAATAATTATTGTTGTTTTTATTTTGTTTAGATTTTTTTTCAACTTCATTGATATCTATATTCTTTTTTATGAAACTTGGGCTGGGCTTTAGTTTGGGTTTTTGTTTTGAAAATGTGGTGGCAAAGTTGTAATTTAGTTTGGATTTTTTAAGGGTTTAGGGATTCATTTGGTGGCAATATTGTAATTTATAGGCTTTTTTAGTGCTGTTTTGTTTTTGAACATTGACTTTGGATTTTTTCATTGAATTTCTATATGGGTGGGTTTTGTACTATTTCAGGCCCCACTATTGGTATATATTTATAACCAAAATTTTCTTTAATATTAAGTTTGATTTACCTTTGAGCAATAGTCCCATAAACATTTCTTATATTGAATTGTCACAAATTACAAACGTCAAAGAACACCAAAGAGTATCTAGGGAGAATAACGCAGCGTGACAATTAGATGACTAAAATGTTAACCTAAAACACACAACTCTGGAATCCACCAGGATGGAATGAGGCAACCTCAAGCATTGTCCAATTTGTGGGAAATAGCAGCTATTGTGAACAGTACTTAAAAATTACTTCTTGAAGGATAATCTTGTTCTTTATTCCCCTTCGAATTCTTTCATCCTCAAAAACTACAACGTGCGGAATGATATATAAGCCTTGCAGGCATATAGCACTTCACTTCATATAAGATAGGTTTAAGAGACATGAAAACTTGAAAAAAGGAGCAAACTCGGGTTATAGTATATTTGTAACAACAACACTTTTGAAATAAAACTTCATATATATAGGATGAGTATAATTAAGCAAATGGCCTATGATCAAACCATAAAATACAAATTATTAAGACATACGTATACAATACCATACAAATAACAAACCATACTAACTAAGATAAAAGATCGAACAACTTGACAGCACGCGACCGGTACGTACTGCATGTGAACATATTTAAGGGCTAGTGGCTGAAGGTGGTGGGGAGAGAAATGGGATGGAGGGAATTGTAGTAGGGATATTGATAGGGATCCCTGAGGGGAAGCTTGGCAATGGAGGCAATGTAACCTTAGGGATCGTTGGCATAGTGGGGAAACTTGGCAGTGGAGGCAGCTGTGTTGTGGGTTTAGGTAGCGATGGCTGGTTGATTGGCAAGTTTGGTAAAGTGGGTTGTGGCAGTGTTGGCAGAGGAGGTAAAGGTGGCAGTGTTGAAGGAGGTTTAGGCAACGTCGGTGCACCGGTCTGCAAAAGATTACGCCCCGCTACGGTGACATGGATGCTGGATGAGCACAAGATAACGAAGATAGCTAAGAAGCAGTACTTGCAAGAGGCCATTGGTTCAAGCTAGCTCTCTCAAAAAGATTTGGAAGTAATTCTAATGAGTATGATTTGGCCGGTTTATATAGCCAGCCAAGTGAAATGTTTATGGTTGTGTTGTTGTTGATTTTCTCAGATACAGATATGAAAAATTTGACGACCTATTTTAGATGTAGTTGTTGGTCTTGTTGTTGTTCACCTTCTGGTTGACAAGGGTTGGGATTGGCTAGAGCTAAATGACTCAATACTTATAGCTTTAAAATATTGACTTGCGTGATCAAACAACTCTTTCGATTAGCAAACCTAGCTATTAGGTTATCTAATTTAGCTCATTGTGATATTGTGAACGCCACGACATCTGTTTGTGATAATCTGAATTAGTATTAGGCCACGTGATGGGGCTTTAATCTCATCCTTCAACAAAACTCGACATCTACTCCATCATATATCCAATAGATTTTTTTTATTATCCCTTTTTTTTTTTTATAATCTCAAATATTTCTCCTCCCTATATATATTCTAGAATTATATATATATGGAGCAAAGTTTTTATATAGTAATTTTCCAATGGGTCATACCATAGTAAAAAAGTATATGTTTGGCCTAAGACCAATGGCCTCATCGGGTTTGAAACCCCTAGGCAAGAGAGAGAGAGAGAGAGAGAGGTTGCTAGGTGGCTGAGCTAAGTTCTGGCAAGGGGTGGGGTGGGGTGGGGTTGGGATTGGTGGGTGGAGGAGGACGGGTGAGGCTACTTTTTGTTTTAAAAAAAAAATTGTATAAAGTTATTTTATTTTTAATTACTTTTATTTTTCCATTTTATGTATTTAATTTTCATTTTACTCGAAATTACAAATTTACCATTAGTATTTACGGAAAATTGGATACATTGACTATTTTGATAAGTTCAAGTGATGAGTTATCTGCACATGGGGTGGCAGCTCAATACAAAAGTGGACTAAGCTCTCTCCCTCCCCCCAAGTGCATCCAGGTTCGATTCACGTAAGAGACAATCTTGAGACAACCCAATATAATACTCTCCCTCCCTCTCCTTAACGAATAACAAAACAAAAAAGTGATAAATTGTCACTATGCAAAAAATCACCTTAGGCAATGGAGGAGGAGTATTATATTGGGGAATAAGCAATAAGCAATAAGCATCGTTTCTAAATTATCAATGTTGTCATTTCATGTATTGGGCATCAAATTTTACCAAGTTTGTCTTATAATGAAGAAGAGGCATCACCCATAGTATTTGTTAAGTTTCTATTACAACAGCCAAATTATGTATAAGCTGAATATCCAAAAAGAATACTTCCAAAAGCCCAAAAGGACACTACCAAAAATCCAATACGAACACTTCCGAAAAACTGAACTTATTTTTTAGTTCAAGTGGGTAAGTTCGACTAGGGAGGGGGGAAAACGACACTTTACTTTTATTTCTGCTTGGGTCCTCTAATGTGTGACACACTCTCAACACCCCTTCACATGTAGGCTCTTTTGCACTTAACATGCGGACAATTTTTACTGGGTGATGTGGGAACATGTGAGGTGAGATGTCCAAGATCATTTAATAAACTATTAGGTGAGGCTCTAATAATTTTTCGATGTGGGATTCACACTCTCATCACATGCACGTACATATTCAAAAGAAATATGAAATAGTAGAATCAATATAAAAATAAGAATAAAATTATTTTACAATTTTTTTGATAGAAATTATTTTACATTAATAACAATAACAACAATATACAACAATAATCACACTATGGTCACCTGAAACAAGAAATTAAAGACTTTATCTTATGCAGTTGAAATAGCTAAGCAACTTAAATGGATAGAGAAGCATCCACGGATTGTTGAAAATCCTTTAATAATTAAACTTTCACGACATACGAGAAAGACACAAAGGCCTTCCATTACCATAACCCTATTTGATTGAACCAAACAAAGCAAAGATTCAAATTGTGCAAAAAGAACACCAAATGTGTATACGCACATATAAACAGAAAACATATTAAACTCCTGCCTCAACCTCAATTTTACTATTCCACACCCGAAGAAAAACAATATCTTTTTCCATAATGCTATACAACCCAATATCTTTTAACCGATTGATCATTTTCTTCAACCTCAATTTTACTACACCAAGAGTTTCTTGAAATTTAATTACCTAGTTGTTTTAGGCTTTTTAAAATGGAAATATATTTATTTTTATACATATGGCACTTATGGGTTATATATTTCAACAAAATAATGGGTCCCACTAGCACGTCAGAGTTCTTAACAAAGTTTTTGACATACCTGACAGCAAGGGATGCAATGAGACGTAAAATATTGATTAAGGGTTGGGTCACTTTGAATTCCGGGAGGGAGTATGAGATTTGACCATACTTTCAGAGAACCTTGAAGCAATTAAGCTTATATATTATATATATTATGTATATTCAAAAGATGCATGAAATAATAGAGTTAAGATATAAAAAAAAAATTAAAAAAAGAAAGAACAAAATTATTTTACATTAATAAAAAGAACAAGAAGATACTACATAACACCATAAACACCTGAAACAGGAAATTAAAGACTTTATCTTAAACAGATAAATAGCTAACTTAAATGGATAGAAAATCATCCACAGACTGTTGAAAGCCTTTTGATGATTAAACTTTCACAACATACACTACTAAAAAAAGGCTTAAAAGGGACTAAGTCCTATCAGTCCCTTTTGCTTCCTTTAGGTACTGAAAACAGTGCCTATTGTTGCATTAGGGATTGTTCCATATCAGTCCCTTTTGCTGGGGTCCTCTATTGTTAATATGACACGGATTGTAAATTTCCGTGACTTTTTTTGGCAACGGGTCCCACCTTACCATCAACCAAATACGCATACATCCATTCAACTACATCCGTGCCTA
Source organism: Prunus avium (assembly GCF_965620075.1). Classification (NCBI taxonomy): domain Eukaryota; kingdom Viridiplantae; phylum Streptophyta; class Magnoliopsida; order Rosales; family Rosaceae; genus Prunus; species Prunus avium. The sequence goes on from NC_142291.1 coordinate 24,255,779, forward strand.
ATATACTAAACAAGGTACTGATGCTTATCAGTCCCTTTAAAAATAGAAATACATTATATTGTTTTAATATATTTATATTTATTTGATGTTTTAGTATATTATTTATAATCTATCCGTGCCTATAAAACATATATATTTTTTAGGTTTTAACATTAGTAACCCATGTTCAATCCGTGCCTTTCAATTATATATATATATTTTGGCAAAAATGTATTCCTTGTTTTTTCGTTTTCAATTAATTTAATTGGGTTTTCCATATTGCAAAGTAGTCAAATGACCCTTCAATTGGAGTGATACCAAGGACAATTAAGTGGAGGCGATTAAGGGTTGTCAAAAAGAGAGAAAGAGGATCGAATTATACATACTTTTCTCTATTCAGATATCTTTCAATTCATCTTGACATTCTAATAGATATAAGCTATGCATAAATCTAACAATTTCTAAATTCACTACTTATATAAAGCAAAAGTTAATTGAGATACAACTTTATGATTGTTACAAAATGATACAAAAGTCAGCCCATACATACAAACTCCCTAATTTCAACAGACACATGTGCATATCCTACTCCAACCATGCCCAAATGCTAGCAAGTTCCAAAAGATAAATATGAGCAACATATATACACAAAGATACATCTAAATCTATGCCATATGTACCAACCAAGTTCCATCAAAACTATAAATCCTAGTATTTTAAACGTCCCCACCTATTTCCATCCAAACCAGAAAATTCAGCAATTGTCAAACAAAAATTTCTACCCATTACTGTTAAGTCATGGGTTGGGTACCTGAAAATCTCATGTACTTGGCATTGGCACTTGATTTTGAGCCACATAAGTCTCCTCCGTCAACATTGCATTTGAGGGAACAGTTGGTGGGGTGGTTTGAGGTTGCTTGTAGCCTGCTTGTCTTGATAAAAGCTGCATCAACGACTCTAGAGTCAATGATGCCATCTCTACTCGTGTACCTCCAACAATACCCGCAAAGGGATTGGCCGAGCCTCAAATTCTTTGAACTTGTCCTCAACCCTTTTCTCCCTATGTTGCATCTATTGCTCCTTCATAGTTGTTTCCTCTTTCATTCTTTCCACCTCAACACGTGTGTGTTCAACAGTGATCCTTGCTTGTTCGGCAACAACACGTTATTCCTCGCATTGAGTTCACAATGATTGCAATTCACTAGAAATATCCCTTGCTTCTTATTAAGTATCCCCGGAACATGTCTCCATCGAATTCCAACACCATATCCTCGAACTCGATTGCGTTTCTTAAGGCCAAATCGTTCTACATACAACTTATTTCGAACATCAGCCGTCACCTCACGCCCTGCATCTCACTCCCTTTGTTCGAGTTTCTCCAACTTATCCTATGCCAAAAACCTTAGCATCAAACATAAAGCTTGCATTGGATGCTAATGAGTAGTCACAAGAATTATTTGCAGATGTCCATTTACTTTTGCCTAATTTTTATAATAAGCATTTTTACTACAATAGAGGTGGTAAGTCAAAGAAAACAGGTGGCATTATTAACACAAATAGAGCAAAACATATGTACAAAGACAAATCAGCTGGTCTTCAGCCATGCGAACCATTCCAATATGCAAACAACAAACAAATAAACCCATTTTCCATTTCATTTATTCAGGCTACCCATCAGCAGCTTTGGTTTTCTGCAGCTTTTAGATATATATGTGTATGTATATCTAAGAGCTTATACATATGTATATCTAAAAGCTTATATATATATATACATATATATTATATGGTTAGTCCTCGAACAAAATAAAGATAAATAAAAATTCAACTAAGGCTCAAAATATTAAACAATTACTTTCCAAATATTAAGCTTGGAAACTGAGCTTACAAATTCTTTTGCCGCTTCATCATTAATTGGCTTTGGAAATAGGATCCTTCTTAGTGTAAATAAGCCTGAAAAATGTGCACCGGTCTAGTACTTCACGAGGGTGACTAAGTTGCTGCATTACATACAATCCATACATTATATACAACATACATAAGTTGATATAATACTTTATTGGGGTCCATATTTCAACTAATGTTCTTGTAGTTTCTGTAGTACTATATTTTTAACTTTACCATGGAGGACATGTTACTTGTGTTCTAAATCCTAATGATATCCATGAAAAAATTAAATATTGATCACTGTAAACTATTGACCAACACTATTTCATAACATCTGCATCCCTATAAAGTTTCATGATAAACATATATTCAAAGTGCATATTAGTTAGTTTGGCTATAAAATATGAGCATTGAGAATAATAGAATCAATATGTTTTGCGACCTGAAATTTAAAACAACTTATCCTGTGCAAATATAGAGCTGGTTGACATTCAATCAACTTGACTCAATTAAATTTTAAATAAAACAATTTGTAATGTCAAGTTCCAGTAGAGAGAAAATTGAGATATAATAGAGACAGAACATTTGAATTATATTTGTGAAAAATTCAGAGAGAGAAACACAAGTTAAAATAACAAAAAAGGCAAAACTGAACAAGAATTTGACAAACTTCTTAAATTTGAGCTATTATTTCTTAAATACACGCATTTCATTAACATATACTGTATTGCACACTTCTCGACTACAGTTATGTCAATTCGAACCCTGGCATAGTAGACAAGCTATACTAGAAAACACTAAATCTTTCTTTTAGTCAATCACTCACTGTATGCATAATGCAAATGATCACTACACAGAAGAACATCATATATAAGTTATGTGAATTAAGATAGTTGATTAGAGCAATTTGTTCATTCTCTTGTGACTAGATTTGAATCCTCTGTCCCTAATTAATTAGAGTAGTTTAGAACATGACATTTTTAAAAAGTAAAAACAAAAATAGAACAAATGCATTTAAGTCATTCGAATAGTATAGTTGGCATAATAGTAGCATTCGATTACATTTAACACATATTAAAGCACTTTGCTAGCGTCATATTGGAACCTAAATTCTTTGTACAGATACTACTCCTTTTCTTTTTTTTTTTTTTTTTGGGCCAAGTACATATTCTACTCCTATTATATCATATTTTGGGTTTTTTGACCCTGAAGGTATATCTTTTATCCAACCAAATTGAAATAGGAAATTATTCTCAGTTTATACAGAAAAATTATTAACTTTTCATGGGTTTTAAACATTTTTTTTTCTTTATATGTTATATCTAACATCCATAGAACTTCAAGCTAACCTAATAACACCCCTAAATGCCCATATCTATGTACTCAATTCATTCTATACCGCTTCCCTTTGCAATCTTTAGGATAAATCTCTTCAAAGATAATAGATTGTCTCACTCTTTCACTCAGTCTCCAAGATAAAAAAAAACACTTACTTTGGGTTCCTGAGAGAAGCTTGAAGATGACCCACCCATAACTACGGCTGCATGTCAAGTTTTCCGATGTCGATGTGGGAGTCTGATGCAGCAGTTCAAAGCACCATTACAATCAGCGGAAATTTTTATTTATTACCAAGGAATATTATAACTCAAATATGGAAACAAAATTAAAATTGTTTAATAACCATGTGTAGAAGATCAACCGAGGGATACTGTAACTCAAATCTGGAAACAAAACAATCAATCAATCAATTTTCCTAAATGATTATAATGATATGAAAAATAGAGGCCCCAAAAGCAAAACACAAAAACAAAAAAAAACAAAAAACCTAAAATCAATCTCATTTGATTTACCAAATTTAATTGAACAAACCACACATATTCAAAACCCAATATCCCAATGCTTGAATTCAACTATTATTTTCATCGACACTAATAAATCAAACCATAATATGCCATCATACCTATAATTTCCACAAATGCAAAAATTAAAAAGAAGCCACACACACAAATGAAAAGTAACGATGAAATTGAGCATTGAAATTACATACTGATTCTGTATTCTACAGTGGTATGTATAACGTGATTTCAATCCTCTCTTCAAGCAGTGAGAAGTCGATGGGTCTTCAAGCAGGAACAAGTTGGTGGGTCTTCAAAGACTGAGAAGAGGATGGGTTGGTGAAGATGAGTGAGGAAGGTTGAGAAGAGAAGGATCGGGAAATAAAATGTTATTGGGGGTTAAATCTAATTTTCTTTGTGTACTGAAAGACGGTGACTAATAGCACTAGCCACGGAAGAACAGTGACTAATATGATTAAGGACTGAAGACAGTCTCTAATACATTGAGGGATTTTGTCATTGTTTTTTATATCCGTGCCTAATGGAAAATTAAGTACATTCGTTTCCCAATATACGGCGGTATTCATGTCCATTCATTTAAAATACGGATGCTAATAACAATAGGGACTGTTTTGTGTCTCTAGTATTGCAATAGGGACGGTTTTGTGTCCCTTCATGTTTATAGGGACGGTTTAATATAAATCTGTGCCAAAAAATAGTTTTTAGGGACTGTTTGTCTATCAGTCCCTAAAAAAAGGGTCCTTATTGCCCAAATTTCTAGTAGTGATATGAGAAAGATACAAAGGCTTTCATTATTATACATAGCCATGGCTATTTGATTTCACCAAACAAAGCAAAGATTCAAACTGCAAAGTGAAGAACGCCATATGTGTGCATATACGCACACAAGTATATATATCTATATGGTGAGATGTTGAAGATGGTGTATTGGGGTGGGCTCTTTTCCCTCTAGGTATAGTTGGTATTATGCAGTGGAAGGGAAAATTTCATAACTACGCAGTTGGCAAAGAAGGCGGTGTCGAAGTTGCCTCTGGAACGACAACGTTTGGAGTGTTCATGGTAGTTAAGATTGGAAGTGAAGCCAAGTTAGTGTTGGATGGGGTGGTAGAGTGCAGGGCTTGCTGAGGTGGCAATTTGATCCTGGCCGTGGCATTACCTATTAGAGCACTTCCACTCATTTGTCATGGCAAAGGGTAAGGGCAAGGCAATGGCTGTTACTATTCATATGAATAGTGACAACCCTTGCAAAAGGCTTGTGGTGTTTCCACCCATTGTCATGGCAACCACCATTCACATGAGATATGAGGATAGGAATTTGTATATAGTTTTGATGTGGGAAGTGAAGAATATGACTAAGTATTTATTAAAAAAGAATTCTGAAATTTTTAGTATTTTTTCAGATTTAAAAAAATATATATTTCATTGCTGACGTCAGCAAATCCGAACAACAGCCCAGGCTTGTGGAGCCCACCAATTTCCCTGGCTGTATTTGCCCGCTGGAAACACTTTTTGGGCCTAGGCCTCCCCTTGCCCGGACAAAGGGTAGTCCGTTGGAAGTGCTCTTAGAGATCCAATAGGCTGAAAGTGATCCTAAAGGTGGCAAACTAGGAACTTCTGGCAAAGTATTTGATGGCCGAGTTTTTAGGAGATGACGAGCTGCCAAGCCAACAACCAGATTGATGAATAAAAGTGTAAAAGAAAAAATGAAGCCTAAGAGGAAGCAGTTGTAGAAGGCCATGTCGATATGATATTTGGAGAACTATGGAGAAGTAGAAATGGAGGACAATAAAGTAATTTCCTCTTTCAGGTTTGAATGTGGTAAATTATGGATTCTCTTCTGTTTTATTTACATTGAAGAAGATGCAAGGGTACATCATGTACAATTGGCTAGTGATCACCATCTAAGGTTGAGGAAAACTTGGAAACTTTGCCTTCCTATTTATTTAACTGTTAACTAATTATTTTCTTACCCCTTTTTATTTAATATGGTTTATTAAATTGATTGACATGCCTGATGCTATTTATTTTTGTTGAAAAACCAATGTCGTTTTCAATAAATAACCCAATATTATTTTAAGATATTTAGTTATATATACCCATTCTTAGCACTAGTACATATAGCTAAACCCTACACCATTTAATTTCTATAAACAAACAAACAAAAAAAACCAAAAAATGACAGCCAGCCCAAAAAATGATAGTATTTTGGGTTTTTAAAAAAAAAAAAAAAAAAAAAGAGGTTTTGGGTTTGGGTTTGTTTTAAGAAATCGATGGTAGTTTTGTAATTTAGAGGAAATTCGAAGCCTCTTTGTTATATTGTAAATGGCCTTTGGGTGTGTTTCTAAAACCCATTTTATGTAGAGTTTCTTTATAATTTGAGCCCCTATATTGAATATAATAGTGAATCTCCCTATTTTTTAAGCCACTCGTTTTCTTCAACCTCAATTTTGCTAGAGATAGTTATCTCGAAATTAGTTACCTCTTAGAGCATCCACAGTGGGGGGGTGTATGTTAAATATACACCCCGAGTCATCGGAATCGTCTCCAATGGTGAGATGTAAATGGATGTAAATATACATCACCACAATGGGGATGTAAAATAAAATGTATATTTACATCCATTTTTACATTCCTTGCAGGCGGGACCCATCCGAGAAAAGAGAAGAAAAATGAAGAAAGTCAACATAAAAGGCTGGGACCCACGGCTACACCCCCGAATTTACACCCCCCACTGTGAATGCTCTTAATATGAATATAGCAATTGTGACGTGATCGGTTCATAATTGTATATTATTTCTTACCCTTCTAGCTTATGATTTGGTTATGTTTTTGAGTTAAACTTGTGCTTTTAATCCTTTTTGTGTTTATCTTTCAGTTAATTGAGCTTTAGGTAACAATGATGGCTTTGGAGAACATAATTCATGCAATTCAAGCATGTTAAGGCCTAATTTGGATGAATTGATGAAGAGCTTAAAGACAAATTCATTATGGCTACAGCCCCCTGCCAGTCCAGTTCCGTAGGTCATATTGCAAGCTTTGTTTCAGCAACCTACATAGCTCGGATGAGGCCACATTCTTCATGAAAGTTGCTCCAATTGGTGTGTACTATAACATATCCAAACTTCAGCCCCATTGGATAAATCTGGAGTCCGTTACCTAGCAAACACAGAACCATGCTCAGGATGGATCTTATCAGCGCGGAAAATGAGTTAGCAATTTGTTTCGGCCTTAACTTCTTCCTCCGACCTTGGATTGGCCCAAATAACATATGGCTGGAAAGAAGACATTCTGAACTTCAATTTAGAGTGCTTAAAGTCCTAATTTGATTAAGAGAAGCCCAAGTTGTAAGCCCTTGAAGTTGCTGGTCATGCTGACCTCAGCATGTGCTGGTTGGATGCTTGGTCATGGTGAGCTAGGTATGAGCTATCATTTCTGGTTGGAAGCTTGGTCATGGTGACATGAAGATGAGCTAGGGCTGCTGGTGGGATTTAGTGGTGAAGTGCATCAACCAATTCAAGATTTTCTAATACAAGTGCATCACCCATTTCAGATTTTCTAATACAAGTGCATCAACCATTTCAGATTTTATAATTCAAGTGTTGTATGCATTAGTCTTATTGAATTCTGATTTTCACTTCCCCTAGGCCTATAAATAGGGAAGTTCTCTAAGCTTGTAATAACACCCCAAGGGGGGGGAGCTCTCAAACACTTCTCTAGAGCTCCCTTCCCTTCTCTCCCTCAAATTCTCTTAGTTTCCCTTTGTAGTTCTCAATTGTTGTAATAAGATCATTCTATTAAATTTTCTTTGTACTAAATATCAAACACTTTTCCTTTCTCTTCTTCTAATTCTCTAAAGCTTTCAAACACATGTTCTTCCAAAATCCTCAAAGTTCTCAAACATCTCTCTACTTCCCTTCTCTTCCAAAAGTCTCCATGTCTCAAACACTTCACAAACACATTTCTCTTCCTTCCCTAAGTTCTCAAATTCTCCAAGTTCACAAACATCCTCCAAGTTCTCAACCACTCTCTTCCAAATTCTCAAAGTTCCTAAACACTCTCTTCCAAAATCCACAAAGCTCTCAAAACACCTCTCTACTTTCTTCTCCAAATCCTCCAAGTTCTCAAACACTCTCTTCCAAATTCCCCATGTCTTAAACACATTCCCTTCCAAAATCCTCAAAGCTCTCAAACACATGTTCTTCCAAAATTCTCTAAAGTTCCCAAACACTTTCTTCTCCCTCCTCAAAGTTCTCAAACACTTCCTTTCTTCCTCAAAGTTCTCTTAGTTTCCTTAATGTTTTCTTAGTTGTAATTTATTTTTCTTTGTTATGTAAATTCTTTTCTTAAGTTTTCAAGTTGAATTAGTTTCCAAGTTTCAATTATGGTTTTTGTTCTTATTCATTATGCTTATAAGTTAATATGCTAGTTTGAATGATTGATCACCATTTAGGCTTGCATGTTAGCTATCTTGGTTTGAATTAAGAGTATACACCATGCTTTAATTCGAATTGAACTATGAATAGGAAGAGTATGTATGGACATTCGACAACAGGGATTAGATACATACTTGGTTGTTTAAAATGTTCTTATATGCTTAATGGGTTCCTAATGCTTAATTTTAGGTTAGACAACAAATGATCAAATTAGGGAATTAGGAACACAAGGTTATGACCACACACCATGGCTTAATCATACTTTAGCTAGAATCAATCCATTAATCTAAATTGAACTTGGGAACTTATTTGCTTGAGTTACTTATTTCTTTCTTCCTTGTTTTATGTTCTTTGTTTTTGTTTCTATTTTGTGTAGGGAAACTAAATTGGATCATTCAATCACCAATCCCTGTGGAATCGACCTCGCACTTACATATGCTATACTACCAACGGTTCGTGCACTTGCGAGTATCACAAGTTGAGGATGCAGCTTAATCCATTTTGGTGGAGCTAAATCTACGCAACAAGTTTGTTTTAGCAATTTATGATAGCTTAATAAAAATGGAGAGAGATGGCAACCTCAATCATAAGAATGGGGAGTGGAGCAGTGGGAGAAGTCGCGACCTCCAAATGCATCCATGCTCGACCTAATCGCTTCAAGGGGGAGTATTCCAATCTTTTCTCTTTAGTTGTTTTGTTATTATTTTAGTAATTTTAATTTTCTATTTCTTTTATTAAAAAAAAAATTAAAAAGATTTTTTATATTAGCTGACTCGTTGTAACTCCAGTGAGCGTCTCCGTCAATACAGTGTCTAGGAGTTCTTTAGGCGACACCTTCGGTGTCTAAGAAGTTTGGGTTTTAAGTGGGACCTTTGTGACCCCTCCAACCTTCCCGGATCCCCTGGCTGTGTTTTCTGAGGCCCTTAACTGGTCATCCATGAGTTGCTTGTATATTTGTGTGTTTTATAAAAAAAACAAAACAAAACAAAAAAAAAAACAAAAAAAATTTAAAAAAATTGAAATTTGAGTTTTTTATTTATTTTTTATCCTTGTAAATTGCAATTTGGAACTTCTTTTTTTTATTTTTTTATTTTTCTTTGTGTGGTCAATTAGTTGTAAATAATAATAAATTTTTTTTTAAAAATCAATTTGGAACTTCTTTGTTTTCTTTTTTTTTTGTTTTGTTAAGTTAGTTTATGTATTTATTTACGTGGTGTGGTTAGTTAGTTTATTTCTGAGTGTTAAAAACACATTTTTATTTCATTTCAAACATTACAAACAAAGAAAACAAAAAGTAAAACAAAAAAAAAAAACAAAAAAAAAAACAAAAAACAAAAAAACATTCAAGTAAATTAAAAATAAAAACAACTTCTTCATCTTCATCTTCATCTTCATGGCATGCCTCTATTGTCTCTTACTTGCAGAATCTGCAGCAGCTCCACATGGTCCTCATTTTTTCTCTGCAGTGCTTCCACGTGCTGATTGGCACAGTAGAGCCGCTTCTGCAAGTCCGCCACCATAGCCTTCAAGGAAGTTATTTCCTCGCTCATCGCGGCACACTCCCGTGTTCTCGCCAGCAATCGCATACCCAAATTGGTAGCCGAGACCGCATGGAGAACAGTTAAATTATTGGACTCCTCCACCGCTGCTTTGTCAGACCTCTGTGCCACATGCAGATGATCTGTCGGTGTGAGCTTGCAGCCAATCATGCCTCCAAGCAGCGCTGCTCTGTTCGGCATTGCCTCAGAAAAGTTCGGTATTACCTCAGCAAAGTTTGAGGCCGTACCGTGATGATATGTGGAGTTTGGGAAGACATGGTTTTGAGGAGCCCTTATCTGCGCATTCGGTGGTGCAAGGGACAGTTCAAGGCTAAGATCATCAAGGTGAGTGCATGAGGATGCCATTGTTTTGTTTTTGGATTTTTTGATGTTTTCTCTAAATTTGCAGGAAGAAATGCGGGGTGCTCTTCTACTTCACCGAGATGAGTTTAAATAGACTTATGCAGATGAGGGAGCCGAAAGCACTTCGGATCTCGAGGGTGCTATCCTGTGCTCTTTTCTCTCGGATCCCTTCATTTCTGGCGCAAATTGCGAGCACGTTTTTTTTTTAAAAGGGAGCATGTCTACACTTTCACTTACTTTTGCCTCCCTGTTTTCTGATGTTTGTGTTTTTGCTTTTTCAGTTTTTATTTTATTTTATTTTATTTTCAATTATTTTCTTCTTGTTTGACTGGTTTCTTAATAATGTAGTTGGAAGAAGAGACAAAATTAAAGATGCGTCTTGGACACCTGGTGCAAGAATCCCAACTCTTCTTTTAAATTATTGTTTGAATTGCGTGTTTATTTCAGTTTATTTATTTATTTATTTATTTTGTTTTTTATTTAATTAGGTAGTATAATTTAAAACTCATAGGATATTCTTTGAAGGAGCTAAATTTTTGGTAACTCCAGTGAGCAACCGCAGTCTATACAGTGTCTAGGAGTTCTTTAAGGCGACACCTTCGGTGTCTAAGAAGTTAGGGTTTTAAGCGGGACCATTGTGACCCCTCCAACCTTCCCGGAACCCCTGGCTGTGTTTTCTGAGGCCCTTAACTGGTCATCCTTAAGTTTTTCTCTTAAAAGAAGAAGCAGTTATTTGTGTATTTACTTAACTAAAAATAAAAAATAAAAAAAATAAAAAAATCTTGTTTGGGTCTTCGTGTTTTTGTTTGATTGTCGTTCTTTACATTTAGGGTCAATCGTTTCTTTGAGATAGCTAACGTTTTTATTTCCCAATTAAAGAAAAAAAAAAACACACATACACTTTAAAATTAAATAATAAATAAAAACTGAAATCATTTCTTCTTGGCGCTCGGTGTCTCGACCATAGGAGCTTTGAGTTTGGCCCTCTGGCTGTCCTCTTCCGGGGCTTCACGCACAGCCTCTTGGGGCTCATCACTTGAGCTCCCAAAGATCGCAATCTTAGCTTGAGCGTAACTACTCTCGCGATCCGCTTGCTTGCGTTTACCCGGTCGGTCTAGGTCCTCCAGTTGCTTTCTCATGTCGCGAGAGTACAACTCTACCATCTTTGATAGATTTTTATTCTCGTCTCGCAATACTTCTAGCTGGTGTCGATTCACCTCCACAATCCTTGACCTCTCCCTTTTCAAGCTTTTTATAGCACTCTGACAGTCTTCAACCAAACTTCGCTCCGCCGCCAACTGAGCTTTAAGCACCTCTACCTCATGGGACTTCGCAAGTAGGCGATGACCCAAACTTGCGACACATGCTGTACTCTGCACGCTCAGTGCCAGGGCATCACTCGTGACCCGGTTGTCATCCCTTGTCCCGAACACACGTATATCTTTGGGAGTCACTAAATTTCTGCAAACTCCAATGGCAACATCGTTGTCCAGGAGTATTGAGTCATTGACAGTCACAGGCCCCCGTGCGGAGGCAAAGTAGGGCATCCATACTGGTGCTACTGCTTGGCCTCGTGTCTGAGTCGGTGGAGCTAGGTTGAGATCTAACGAAAAGGGGTAGGAAGAAGCCATTTGATTTCTCACTTTTTTTTTTCTTTTTCTTGCTTCTTTTCTCTTTTGTGTTTCTGAGTTTGTGTGTTTTTTGTTTTTTGTTTTTTTCCCTTCTTTTTCCTTCTTATAGATGTAGTCTTTGACAAACAAACCCTAGCCGTTGCAGCGTCTAAGCGTTTTCTGAATATCCAGCGTTCCTCGAGTCCCACAACCTTCTCACTTTCCAACCGTTTCCAACACATTTGTCACGACTTGCTTTGTCTGAACGGACGCGTTCAGCAAAGTTGTCGCGCCTTTCCATGAGCCCGTAATTTTCGCTTGTGGATCTGCGGCGCCTCTATGCGTCGACACGTGGCTCCTGCTTTCTGCCCGTGACTATCCATGAAACGACATCAGGGACCACATTCCCTCTTTTTAGAAATCCCGCTTTGCGCTCATAATTCACGTTTTATCTTTTTAAGAAAAAAATTAAATTTAAACGTGTGGGCTTCAGATTTCATGTTGGGTCGGGTTTTACCGTTGTTGGGTTAATTTCATTTTGGGTTGGGCTTTCAATTGTTTGAGTTTCAGTTTGTGTAAGACTATCTGTTAGGGCTTACTGTTTTGAGTGTTTTACTGTTTCGTGTTTTATTTATTTATTTATTTTATTTTATTTTATTTGATTGTTTGTTTTGTAATTTTTATTTTGTAATTGTTTTATTTTATTTTTGTATGTTTTGTGATTTTTATTTGCTTTAATACCCTTCATTTGTTGTTATGACATTGGTTGTGGCTAATTTTTAAACATTGAGGACAATGTTCATTTCTAGGTTTGGGGGTATTGGAGTTTAGCAAGTAAATTTGGTTTTTCTTAAAATTAAAAAAAAAAAATAATTGAAAAAAAAAAATTATTTATTTTTTTGCTTGTTTTTATTTTAAGTACTGTTTTGTTTTGTTTTTGTTTTGAGTCACTTTCTGAACACTTATGATGAGATAGTGATAAATGTTTGCATGACTTAAATAAAAATTGGATTTCATTTTATTTTAGTGTTTTTTTTTCTTTATTAAAAAATAAAAAAAAAATTTGGCATTGTTCTAGCATGATATGTTTGAAACCTTCTTTACACTTGCCATTTGTTTCATAATTTTCCAATTAAAGGATTTGCATGACCCAAAGAATTGTATCAAGCACAAATTAGACTTATATAACCATATAAAGTGAGCTTTTGAGCCTTGTACTTCAATTCATGAGTGTTATATACATACTCTTATTTTCTTGTCATCAAAGTTGTTGTTTGATCTCATTATTTATTGATTTGGTTGAACACTTAAAAGTCATTCATTCTTATGCAATTTGACTTCACGACATTTAAGAAGTGATATTAAGGCCCTCTTTGGATCGTTTGTGCCTTTCAAGCTAACCTTATGCATGCTTAAGCATGATTTTCCATTGTTAACCATTTTGAGCCTACATGTAAACCTTTTCTTTCATTTAACCAATTATATTTCCTCGCCTTAGCCTGAAAAACAAATATTTACCTTTCTAAGGAACTCATGAGCTTTAATTGGGATGTGTTTTTCATACTAAGTTTGGGAATTTCGAAGAAAAAAAAAAAAATCACACAATTGGTGAAAGAAAAGAGAAAAGTTGTGATTAAGTGGTGGTTGAATGAAATTTCATTTTTGGGCCTTCAAAATAAATTGGTGGTTGTTCAGGAAAGGAGTGAATCAATGTAAATGAAGGGTATAAGGAGTTTTGATCAGGTAAAAGAAAAAAATCTAATCGTGATGATTCGAAGTCTTGTAAACAATTATTTTATGCTCTTGCATTGCGAGTTCCTTGGACTTTGTATTATCCATATCCTTCATTTCTTACTCACCTTACACCCTTGGCCCCATTACAACCCATGTTAAAGACCTAAATTGATCTTAAATGTCATGTGGTTGAATTGCATTCATTTTTCTACTTTTAAGTGTTTGACATCCTTCTTGAGATCATATTAATGCAAGTTCTTCATATTTCTATTGCGAGTTAAGTCCCTTATGGTTTAACTCTATTCTCATGTTTATAACTGAGTGTGCATTATAGCCCTCTTCTGAGTGATTCATTTGTGAGAGGACAACTTTGGTGAGATTTGAAGTTGAACTTATGCTTTGTATGATTTTTGAAATTGTGTGAAAACTAAGATTGGGGAATTTGTTGCATTTGGCTATCACACTACTACACTTTGAGCATATTGTGTTTAGAACTTTGCCGCTTTGTAAATAATGTCTAAAAATTGAGCTTTTATTGTTAAAACGTTTAAGTCATGTGCATGAGTCATTTCTCTTCAGAAAATGTTCGGAAAAATTGTTTTAAGTTCTTTGTGTTTTTGTGTTTGTTTTTGTTTTTGGTTTTGCTTAAGGACTAACAATCTTTAAGTTTTCTAATTACTTTGTTTTACAGAGTCAGTAAAACGTTTGTGGGTATCGTATCTGTTAAACCCTCAGGAGACACAACTCCTCCTACTAGGGATGCCTAGAGGTTTAAAGGCTTGTTGCATATGCTAAATGCAATCGAGTTACCTACGAAAGTGGTTTAGTTAACTTCTAGTTTTGTTTTTAACTTTGTTTTGTGTTGTTTTGCTCGAGGACTAGCAAAATCTAGGTTTGGGGGTATTTGATCGGTTCATAATTGTATATTATTTCTTACCCTTCTAGCTTATGATTTGGTTATGTTTTTGAGTTAAACTTGTGCTTTTAATCCTTTTTGTGTTTATCTTTCAGTTAATTGAGCTTTAGGTAACAATGATGGCTTTGGAGAACATAATTCATGCAATTCAAGCATGTTAAGGCCTAATTTGGATGAATTGATGAAGAGCTTAAAGACAAATTCATTATGGCTACAGCCCCCTGCCAGTCCAGTTCCGTAGGTCATATTGCAAGCTTTGTTTCAGCAACCTACATAGCTCGGATGAGGCCACATTCTTCATGAAAGTTGCTCCAATTGGTGTGTACTATAACATATCCAAACTTCAGCCCCATTGGATAAATCTGGAGTCCGTTACCTAGCAAACACAGAACCATGCTCAGGATGGATCTTATCAGCGCGGAAAATGAGTTAGCAATTTGTTTCGGCCTTAACTTCTTCCTCCGACCTTGGATTGGCCCAAATAACATATGGCTGGAAAGAAGACATTCTGAACTTCAATTTAGAGTGCTTAAAGTCCTAATTTGATTAAGAGAAGCCCAAGTTGTAAGCCCTTGAAGTTGCTGGTCATGCTGACCTCAGCATGTGCTGGTTGGATGCTTGGTCATGGTGAGCTAGGTATGAGCTATCATTTCTGGTTGGAAGCTTGGTCATGGTGACATGAAGATGAGCTAGGGCTGCTGGTGGGATTTAGTGGTGAAGTGCATCAACCAATTCAAGATTTTCTAATACAAGTGCATCACCCATTTCAGATTTTCTAATACAAGTGCATCAACCATTTCAGATTTTATAATTCAAGTGTTGTATGCATTAGTCTTATTGAATTCTGATTTTCACTTCCCCTAGGCCTATAAATAGGGAAGTTCTCTAAGCTTGTAATAACACCCCAAGGGGGGGGAGCTCTCAAACACTTCTCTAGAGCTCCCTTCCCTTCTCTCCCTCAAATTCTCTTAGTTTCCCTTTGTAGTTCTCAATTGTTGTAATAAGATCATTCTATTAAATTTTCTTTGTACTAAATATCAAACACTTTTCCTTTCTCTTCTTCTAATTCTCTAAAGCTTTCAAACACATGTTCTTCCAAAATCCTCAAAGTTCTCAAACATCTCTCTACTTCCCTTCTCTTCCAAAAGTCTCCATGTCTCAAACACTTCACAAACACATTTCTCTTCCTTCCCTAAGTTCTCAAATTCTCCAAGTTCACAAACATCCTCCAAGTTCTCAACCACTCTCTTCCAAATTCTCAAAGTTCCTAAACACTCTCTTCCAAAATCCACAAAGCTCTCAAAACACCTCTCTACTTTCTTCTCCAAATCCTCCAAGTTCTCAAACACTCTCTTCCAAATTCCCCATGTCTTAAACACATTCCCTTCCAAAATCCTCAAAGCTCTCAAACACATGTTCTTCCAAAATTCTCTAAAGTTCCCAAACACTTTCTTCTCCCTCCTCAAAGTTCTCAAACACTTCCTTTCTTCCTCAAAGTTCTCTTAGTTTCCTTAATGTTTTCTTAGTTGTAATTTATTTTTCTTTGTTATGTAAATTCTTTTCTTAAGTTTTCAAGTTGAATTAGTTTCCAAGTTTCAATTATGGTTTTTGTTCTTATTCATTATGCTTATAAGTTAATATGCTAGTTTGAATGATTGATCACCATTTAGGCTTGCATGTTAGCTATCTTGGTTTGAATTAAGAGTATACACCATGCTTTAATTCGAATTGAACTATGAATAGGAAGAGTATGTATGGACATTCGACAACAGGGATTAGATACATACTTGGTTGTTTAAAATGTTCTTATATGCTTAATGGGTTCCTAATGCTTAATTTTAGGTTAGACAACAAATGATCAAATTAGGGAATTAGGAACACAAGGTTATGACCACACACCATGGCTTAATCATACTTTAGCTAGAATCAATCCATTAATCTAAATTGAACTTGGGAACTTATTTGCTTGAGTTACTTATTTCTTTCTTCCTTGTTTTATGTTCTTTGTTTTTGTTTCTATTTTGTGTAGGGAAACTAAATTGGATCATTCAATCACCAATCCCTGTGGAATCGACCTCGCACTTACATATGCTATACTACCAACGGTTCGTGCACTTGCGAGTATCACAAGTTGAGGATGCAGCTTAATCCATTTTGGTGGAGCTAAATCTACGCAACATGACGTTGTCACATTATGTTGGGATCCGAATTCAGACTTATTATTTGGTGCTTGCAAAGTATTCAACACACTGTGCTGGATGCACTTGTCAAGTTACACAATCTTTCTGTTTGCCCGTTGTGATTATGCATTATTCCCAATAACTCTTATTTTTCATGTTCATCGTGAATTGGAGTCATATGAATCGAGTGATAATTAATTTTGATTTAAATGAGATCGGATTGGGTTGGATTTAAACCTCTAATCATATATCTGATTGAATTGAAAAAGTTACAATCCAATTTATATTAGATTGTACGCAGATTAGCTAAATTATGTTGGTTTTGAACCGATACGCACATCCCTAGAACTAACCTCCGTCAATGTTCATATATCAAATTGAAACTTATTTTGTACACATCAGACATGGAGATTAATAATTCAATGGTACTAACATTAGTATATATGTTCCCTATATGTAAGGATTAAGTGACTATCATCATCATGATCAGTATTTCCATTAATGGAAATGAAAACTTAAAATAGTTTATCTAATCACACACACCAAGACTAATTCTGCACGTCTTTTGACCGGCAGAGCTGAGTCAGGATCACCTACTTACTCAAAGTGTATTGATTCTGCAGGTTTACGAAATCAGGTACTGTCGCTGGTGGCCACGTTCCCTGGAGTGAGCTTTAGCAGATATATATGACGGGCATTTTTCATTCGTATGGCTGTAAAGATCAGTCTATTTTGTTCTCATTTAAATAAATTCTGTGCTTTTAGACTGATCAGGGTGTAAAGTAGTGGGCAACAAAATGTTTTTTTTATAGCATACTAATTGCTGCCCTTATCGTATCGGGAATGACTGTTGATTATTTGGGGTGGATACGGTTCGGTTCTGTTCGGTTTCTGTAAAGTTGGACCATGAGGAGAACCATTTTCTTGGCACTTGTTGCTGGATCCACGCATCCTGCGGCTTTTGTTTTTTGGTCGTTATCAATTCACGTTCATTCAAAAAAAAAAAGAGGAAACAAATAGAGAATACAAGAGCTGAAAAAGCCAAATATAGAAGCAAAGCACCACAAATATAATGAAGGTTAGACTAAAACCAGCACAGACTAGTATAATAATCTTCCCCATCACAAAATCAAAACAAAATACAACACAAAGCCACTGCTGTCACCACATAGGGGATGGAGACGGCACCATCATGGCCACAAAGGAGGGTATACACACCCACCACACCGGTCAATACTGCTACACATAGAGACCCACTGATCTTCCACCAAAAAGACAATTTCCCCAAAAAAACAGAAACACATCAGCATCAGAATATTCCTCCAAATGGGGCTACGGTTGGGAGTAAAAATCGCTCCTCTTAGGATTGCGTGGTTATGCGACTTTCTTGCTGCTTAAGTTATGCCCCCAAGCTTTGTCAAAAAAAAAAAAAAGAGTTATGCCCCAAGTTCCCAGCAGGCAATCAATAACCATTACCGCACAGATAATAGTTGACTTGAGAGCAGCTTTTTAAGAGGGAGAGAGAGAGAGAGAGAGAGAGAGAGAGAGAGAGAGATGGCAGAAGAATTTCCTATGACGGGTGGAGATGGCCCAAACAGCTATGCCAAAAATTCTAATGCAGCGGTATATTAATAGTTCATCCATTGCCTTTGAATTTTGAGTGCTGGAAATTTCTTCTTCTCAACAGCTACCTACATATTTCCAACTTTTACTAATTACTGCATTTTTTTAGTTGCTGCTGAAATTTTCTTAATTTACAAATTAAATAAGATTTTGGCTGATTATATCATGTAAATTATTTACGATTATTATATATGCAAAACAATTTTCTATATGCATAATAAAGTTAATGTTAATCATCAATTTCCTGTAGGCCAAGGCAGCAGATGGTGCAAAGGCAATGTTGGTTGCAGCAATATTCGAAAACCTTGACATTGAAACTCTGCAGTCTCGGCCTACAACATTCCGGATTGCTGATTTAGGTTGCTCTGTTGGACCTAACACATTCATTCAAGTGGACAACATAATTGATGCCGTATCTCAAAAATACCACAAGAAGAGCAAAGTCCAGTCTGCTGGTGAACTCCCAGAGTTTCAAGTATACTTTAGTGACCTTGTGTCAAATGATTTCAACTATCTGTTTGCTACTCTCCCTCGAGATAGGCAATATTTCACAGCAGGAGTTCCGGGCTCTTTCCATGGAAGACTCTTCCCTGAGGCCTCTCTTAATTTTGTTTACTCGGCATATGCTCTGCACTGGCTCTCTAAGATACCAGACGAGCTACGTGACATCAACTCACCTGCATTTAACAAGGGTAGGATTTTGTATGGCAATGCACCGTATGAAGTTGGCCAGGCATATTCAGCTCAGTATGCCAAAGACATTAAGTCTTTTTTTCATGCTCGAGGACAAGAGCTTGCTCCTGGAGGCCTCATGGTGCTTTTGATTCCGGGGCGTCCCCATGGCACGCTTCCAGCACAGAATTCCCTTGCTCCTTATTTTCAACCCTTGGAATCTACTCTTGCTGATATGTTGAACGAGGCAAGTCTCATTTTACAATATCAAAAAATGTTACCCGAAATTCAAAGATGTAACTTTTTGCTTGGTGAAAATATTAATGAATTGATATGTGCAGGGCTTATTAAGCGAAGATAAATTTGACTCTTTCAACTTGCCCGTCTACTGCCCATCTGTGGAGGAGTTGAGGGCACTAATAGAAGAAAATGGGTGCTTTGATATATTGACATTGGAGAGCATAGGTCAGGTGCCTTTTAGCTTGCCTAGTGCACAAGGATGTAGAGCTGGGACGGAGAGCATCCTCAGAAAACACCTGGGGGATGAAATTATAGAACCGCTTTTTGATCGATACTCGAAGAATAAAAATATTGCAGGAAGTGCTTCCCTTGTTCATGACGATCGCATGGCTGTTGGATTCTTTGTTCTTGTCAAGCGCAAAGTTCTCTGATTAACATTCGAACTAATAAAACCTACTTTACAAGTAATTGAGTAGGATGTGAAAAAACCAATAAAATATCGTAATTTCTGAATTAATATGAAAACGGTGTATTTCATTTTCCAGGAAAGTGATGGCTTTCTTTAGCCTACAGATCATTTATTACTTTCTTTGTTTATTTTTCTGTCTTTTACTTTTTGCATGGATAAGAAGTAGAAAAATAAAAAAATGTCTTCCATGTTGTGGAGATTAGATTATCAAAATTTGTTGTCGAGTACTACGACATCTCTAATTCTCATTGTTACCTGTTAAATTTAAGAGAGACGAACTAGCGGCGCATTGCTAGCAATACCGATATTGTCTTCAATTTAGCTACTTACAAAGTCCAATAGGTGTGGAGTTTTATCACAAAATGCCTCGGTTTTATTAGGAGTGGTGTCATTTATTATATATTTTATTTCATTGTGTCAAGTTTCTGATGTGAGACTTATATATTTTTCAACACGCCCTCTCACGTGGGACCATCACATAGTGCGCCTCATGTGGAGTTAAGTCCACATTGGAGTCAAACATTCAAGCCCAACACATGAACACCACGTATTGGGTAAGGGTAAACATTCAAGCCCAACATGTGAACATCACATGTTGGGTAAGGAGTAAGTGTATAGGCGCAGTAATTCAGGCACAGTCAATTAACCCGCTCTGATACCATGAAGGATATTGAGGTTCCACCCCAAAACCAATCGCCAATGAGAGGAGTAGCCCAACTCCTTATAAACCCAGGCTAGGTCCCTTAACTTTTCAATGTGGGACAAACATTCTCAACACGCCCCCGCATGTGTGGCAAACTTTCAAGCCTAACATGTGGATAACACATATTGGGTGATGTGGGAGCACGTGTAGCCATTAGGCCCAACACGTGATGCCTTGCTCTGATACCATGAAGGAAGTTGAAGTTCCACTCCAAAACCAATTGGCAATGGGGGGAGTATGTCAACTCCTTAAAAACCCAGGCTAGGTCCCTTAATTTTTCAATATGGGAAAAAAAGTCTCAACACACCCCCGCACGTGTGGCAAACTTTCAAGCCTAACACATGGACAACACATATTGGGAGACGTGGGAGCACGTGTGGCTGTTGGACCAAACACGTGAAGTCTTGTTATGATACTGTTTGTACCATATCTGACCGGCCTCTCATGCCATGACACGTGGGAAGGATTTGACACCAAATAGGGCCTAGTGGCCCACGTTGGCAAAGCCCAGCCCTACAATTAGCAGATGCCTTCGGCAACCACGACCGATTGTATGCCCAGCATGGCCCCGTAGCTAACGCTGGCAAGTGCGCTCGGCACCCCTTGCCAATTCAACCTCCCAGAATGTACCTTGCAGGATTTTCTTGGGTTCCCTGCTGGTACATTCGCTGGGACACGTGGCGGCCTCTGAGGGTACTCCCACGAATCCCACATCGAAACTTCACACCAAGAGAACACCCAAGACTCCCTATAAATGAACCATTTGCCCCAGGGTACAAGGTGAGTGAATTTTACTAGACATACATGCCCTTGCATTGTCTATAGTTAACTCCTCTCTCCTTCGGCTAACTTTAGCATCGGAGGGCCTTCGGTCGGTACGACACCGGTGCCTTAGGTCTCACCCTCTGCTTTCTCCTCCTTCATTGCGCAGATCCAACATCGCCAACTAATAGGAGGCGCTTACCAAAGGCATATTTGATCCCTCGATCTTCTACACCATTTGTAAGATGGTCCGATCACTACCTGTCTAGTTTTTCGTACCAGCAGATATCATGTTAAATTTCAGAAAGATGGGCTAGTGGCCTACTAGTAGCAACACCGATATTGTCCCCAACTTACTACAAAGCCGAGTAAGTATGAGGTTTTATCACAAAAGGCCATGGTTTTATTAGGAGTGGTGTCATTTATTATATATTATATTTCATTTGGTCAAGTTTTCGATGTGGGACTTATATTCATCAACATGCCCTCTCATGTGGGACCACCACATAGTGGGCCACACATAGAGTTAAGTCCACATTGGAGTCAAGTGTTCAAACCCAACACGTGAGCACCACATATTGGGTAAAGGTAAACATTCAAGCCCAACATGTGAACACCGTGGTCTCAAATAAATAAATTAAATAAATTAAATAAATTAAATAGATTAAATATATGGTTAAAATTGGGTCAGGGTGTCACAACCTACCTCCTTATAAAAATTTCTTCCTCGAAATTTCATACCTGTGATTCGAAGAAATGAGGGTACTTGGCCCATATCTGCACCTCAAGTTCCCAAGTGGCTTCCCCAACGGCTTGACCTGATGGGGACTTAACTTCCCACGTTTCCCGAACCTCATCACACCTTCCACCGAGATAATTCTAAGAATACCCACTCATCAACCGCAACTCAATATCCTTAGACCAAATGTCCACATAACACTTCTATCGATATTGTGTCACTTTAAACTCCGCCAATGTCATCCTCTATATGATTATGGAAAAGCTTACTAGGTCTAGTACTCGCAACTTTTGGAGTTGATGATGAAGCTTCGATCCAAGGTTCACTCGGTTTAAAGAATTCCAAAAGCTGAAGTAATTCCAACAATAAGTGCTAAATACAAAAAGAAACTAGATCACACCAAATAATTATGAAATACAATCACATAAGAACTTGGCATATTTGGCATCTCCGACAACGTAATCTAACTCCTTCACATACCTGGCCTTTAAAACATGAATATCACCAAAATGTAGACTTGGATGCCGGTACACTAGTACCTCTCCCAACATTTGTCCACTGTCAAGGATAACACAAACTTCGTCTCTTTTCAGAATCCCTGTTGGATTAGTTGTCCCCCTCCACATAAAACTCTGAGGACTACAAATTTTTGCCTTTTCTAAGACTGTTATTTTCCTCTTCCTTTAGAATTGACAGTCGATATTGCAAATATGATTCTTTGAGAGGAATACCATAAAGGATTATTTTTACCAAATTGCAATCATCATCCATCTCACCATGGTTATAGGCAACTTTGAATGTTGCACGCCTACTGCAGAAAGCACCATGAGTATCTTCTAGATCTTTTGTAATTATCTCCAACGAATTCATTGTTTAATCATCTGAAATCGTTGGATCAATGTCATCTTTAACCATTGATGGTCAAATCTGGATTGTTTTTGGTGGCAATGTTTTATTGATCAGAAAGGTTCCCTTCACAACACAGCCTTTGTAAAAAGTCGGAACTGCAAGAGCAAAGGCTCAATATATTCCTTACTGACATAGTCTCCTTTGAGTAAACCCTTCGGGCAGAGTAAAGCCAAATCCTCATATATGAGTCTAGTTCCATCCGTATGTATAAGAGGCTTTCCATCTCTATGGATACGATTACCAGATTCATCTAGACAATACTCATAAGTGATGTCCTCAACCTTTACAAGTGACCAATCTACTACTAAGCTCTCTGTCTTTGACAAAATGAGTGAAAACTTAGCCGTATAGTTGGACACACTAGATACAGTATGTGCGTGCATAAAAATGCATCATGTTTCGTGAATTTGTATGTTAGAGAACTTATCATCTCCACTCCTATCAATCGCAGCATTAGAGCCCACACGAAATAAGTAACATTTCACCCAAAACACCGTTACTTCTCAATTGGGTTTGCCACAACTCATAGTTGACTTTTGCAACTCCGAACATAAGGTTCACTACGTTTTCTAGGGTTACAAACTTACGAAACATCTATAATACAATTTGTGACGTCCTTCACGTCAAAGAGGCATCATTTTGCATCGGAACACACCACACTGCCAAAAGTTAAGGATACACACTAGGTGTGAAGTCCATAGGAATTTGAACCTAATGCTCTGATACCAAATTGACAGGACCCAACCCAAATTCCATTTTGGAATCTGTATCGAACCCTTTGCGTGTCCAACACCTGGCAGGTGTTGGGCATAAATGTCCAAAATACCCCTCTTTCCCTAAACCGCAAAATGAAAACACACTTAAGGGTTTCACTTCTGCCAGAAAACCGGTAAAGTCTCCACTGAAAAATGGACATTTTCCAATAAATTTCCACCTGTAAAAATATACAGTTAAAATTGAAAAACCCCAATTGTTCAGCATGCATTAGACAAATAAATCTAAATGGCCTCAGGCCTCTTTATACCACATAAATCATTCAACCATCTGAATATGGTCTCAACTCTTAGAACAACATGGATACGTTATCAATTTCCAATATGACCTAGCTGAACAAATTTTCAGCACTTGATCTTGCGGCTGCACCTAGTAACTCTAGGTTGCCTACGTACCCTTACCAAGGGATCAAGCCACACGTAGTTCTTTATACAAGAAAACAAAGTTCAACCCATATGTAAGCATATGATTTTTTTTAATTTTTTTTTTCCGAATGTAAGCATATGATTTAAACGTTCCTTCACATGTAAAAATGGTTTGAATAAAACATGCTTCCATCTTTCACATGTAAAAACAAACTCATCACTTAAGAAAATAGTTGTGAATTGTATAAAATCCTTAAAATTTTAGAAAACCCTCAATCCTTGTCTTATAAATCGAAAAACATGTATTAAAACTTTTACCAATAAGTACCAAGATAAAATCATAAATTTTAGTTTAAAAAACATATCAAAACTCAAATACTCTCCACCTAGGCATACCCCTATTCATAATCCGTTAATTCCACTAATATTCCATCAATTCCAAGTACCATGTATGTTACATCCTCGCAGAACTCGGGGAACATGTGGTCAGCCCAAGAACGCATATCCTCACAGAACTCAAGGGACACGTAGTCAGCCTGAGAACTCATATCCGTCAAATCCCCTCGCATGACCCAGGAAGATATAATCAACCTGAGAACGCAAATCCTCGCACCACACGATTCAGGTGTCCCCGAGACTCGTGGGGCATTATCATAAATGACAAGACTGTTCCAAAGACAACTGGGGGGGTACTCCTGTGGTGGGTTTGAAAACCATATTCCGAAACTTATCATAAAATTCCTCTTATTCCACAAATCCTTTTTTAAAACGAGATCAATCCCAACATTCCTTAATTGAGTTTGACCATGAATCATCTTTGAAAATTGTTCTCAACTACATTTAAATATGTACCACATACTATTGAGAACTAGTATCCATAATTCATCGATTTCAAGCCATTGAGCATATGTTAAATATAGACATATAATTAATTTCTTATTCACGCCAAAATTCGGTTAACAAGCCATTCCCAAATCTACACAATTAAACATAATATAATATACTTAGAAAGTAAACGCGATTGCGTAGTAAGTCATAAACATTTAAATAATCTTTCATAGTATAATATCATTCTAAAACAAACCTCCAATTACAATTACAACTACTAATGGCCTTAACTGAGCCGACAGAGCCCACAATCTAAATCAACTGTACTCGTAGGGCTCACGACCTCAATTTGTTATATGCCAATTCCTATTGGTCCATAACCATAAGTTCAGCCCATTCTAAAAGTCTTGTCACGATCCATCGATCGGTTTGACCAATTAGGCCCGCGAGGCCCACAACCTCCGATTTCTGATCCAAACATTCCTATGAGTCAATCAAGGTCTACTTAACAAATTCCGAGAGTTTGGTCTCAATCGAGCGGTTGGATCACTCTTGATCGCACGATCGGACGATCATTGTTTTACGTAAACTTTGAATCCTTGATTCGGAGTATCCGGGACTCTGATTCTTGATCCGTGAGTTCCTACCTGATCCTTGAGGTACACATGGATTACTGCAGAGGTGCACAATCCATCTTCTACTGGTGGTTTCAATTTTTTTGATCAATTTTGTCCGTGTTGTTTGAATTCTTAGCAATTCAAGGACAAGGCTCAATTTTTTTGGTCAAATTACTCTAATATAGAGGGGCATTTCTGTCCAATCTTGCATCCCCTCCACAACCATTCCCCAGCCACAGAGAGAGAGAGAGAGAGAGAGAGAGAGAGAGAGAGAGAGAGAGAGAGAGAGAGAGAGAGAGAGAGAGAGAGAGAGAGAGAGAGAGAGAGAGGAATAGGTGCTTGTGGGGGTGGTTGGCTGTTGCTGTAGGGCAAGGAGTGGGTTGAGTTAGGAGGAAGAGGTAGGGTATGGAGGGAGAGGAGGGATGGGAGAAGGTTGTCGGGGAGGGGTGCTGGGTGGTTGTGGAGGGTTTGTTAGTTGGACCGAAATGCCCCTCCATGTTAGAATAATTGACAAAAAAAATTGGAGATTTTCCTTGCATTGCTGGGAATTAAAACTACATGGACTTTAGTGGTAAAAGTGGTAAGCTACAGGAACCAAAATGACTTTTTGTCTTAACAAAATAAACTTATTCTACATATAGATGCATGTCAAAATTAATAATAGCACTGATTCCATATAAAATTGTAGGAGATTAAAAAAAATATTAAAAAAATGATTTCAAAAGGTAAGTTTCAATTTGGGATGAAAGAACAACGTGAAGAAGTGATAATGATTTTCAGATGTGCTTGAACATGTGTGTAGTTGGCGTACGTGGAAAACTCATCCTTGCATATTTAGAGTCCAATAAGATAAACATGCAGTGATGACTTTTTAAAATAAAATATAATAAATTCAAGCCGTTTTTCCCTTTTGCTACTCTTTTGACGTTTTCAAAAGATGATGTACCTTGAATTAGGACATGAAGGGAAATCTCATATAATATCAGAAAATGTGAAAATAAGTGAATTGATAAACAGAAATTAGAGAAAAGAACCTAATTGCATTGCCATAACTTGAGATGTTTTTTGTTGGTAATCTTGATAAGTATAAGTTGACTATCTGGTTGGCATGGTGAAATAAATTTCTTTGCAAAACACGTGTGCATGCCATTAGAAGGGTGTTGAGGGCGCAACTCTGGTTGGCATGGAAAGTTTCATATTTGGATGAATAATCAAACACGAATAGTGTGAGTAGCTGCAAATTCTGATTTAGTCTCCCAAAGGGTCAAATGTTGAAAAGAATTTGACGGAGTCAAATTTTGACAAGAATTTGACGGACCATTATTTTCTTGACACTGTAAGTTTGTAGATTGTTAAAATTTTTGTACATAATATATGTGATTTCTTTTTTGTTTAACGAACTAGAATATTTAGTTTTATTTGATTTCTTTTTTGTGCCTTGTACAATTGGTTGGTTTTCAAAAACTGAAACTTACTTTGGGTTGATTTCTTGTTTCATTTCCAGGATAACTGTACCTATAAAAGAATATATATTCCAAGAAATTAGGGATTTATTAGATAAATATTTATTATGGGAAGAAAAATACCATTAAAACCAAAGGAATGAAGGGTAAACAAAAAGTCATTCCTGCACGTTTATCTTTAGGGTAAACAGAAAGAAAATTGCTATGAGAATTGTACATGCTTTGACCATAAATATTATGCCCAATAATTTAAACAATCTACAAATTTACATTGTGAAGAAAACAACTCTATGTCAAATTTCTTTTCACAGTTTGACCCAAACGGCTAGTAGGAGACTTATATTGCGTGTTTGAATATAGCAGTTGAGTTTTGGGAGGAGACAAACTCATTCAAATATGAAACTCGCCATTTCCCTTTGACATTCTACGTAGTTGCCCCCTCAAACCCATTCAATGCCCATGTGTGTTTACTATTCTCATGCGCAGCACGTACTTCCTCCTCTATATAAAGGCCATGCAGCATGACAGCCATAGCCAACTTACACTTTTCAAGATTATTACCAACAACAACAAAAAAAACCTCAAGTTATGGCAATGCAATTACATTATTCTTTTCTCTTAGGCATACTGCTACTAATTGGCTTTGCTTTGACAAATAGCGAAGCTGATATTAGAGCTCCACCCACACATTTTGACACTGCTTCTCTCAATAGGAGCAGTTTTCCAGAAGGGTTCATATTTGGTGTAGGTTCTGGATCTTACCAAGTAAGTCCTTTTCTGGGCTTTAATTTGACTTTTGATTAGGGTTTTCTTTCAAATTCAGACCAAGCATCGATCCAAGCAAGAATATTGACATCTTCTTCATTGTGTCTCTTGTGTATTTTAGTATGAAGGTGCTGCAAAAGAAGGTGGTAGAGGACCAAGCATTTGGGATACCTTCACCCACAAATATCCAGGTTTGTCCAATCAAATCATCAATTAGTTAAAATAACAAAATCGTGCTACTTTTACTCTTATGCTCTAAATAAATAAATTTTCTATGATTAATTGCAGAAAAGATTAACGATAGCAGCAATGGAGATATCACTGTTGATCAATATCACCGCTATAAGGTTCATGACCTAATGTGCACATATTAAATTTTGAAGCATGAAGAAAACTCATCACATTGAAAATAAGCTCCCCATATAATTTTTATCTGATTTCTTTTTTGTTATGCACTGTAGGAAGATGTGGGGATTATGAAGAATATGGGGTGGGATGCTTATCGATTCTCTATCTCATGGTCAAGATTGTTACCAAGTAAGTTCACTTGTGACCAATCGTCAATATTTCTGCCTTCATGGTTTTCGCTTAAGTAATGTGTCCAAGTTGTATACCGAACAATATAACAATTTTTTTTTTTGGTCAATTAAAATACTTTATTGAAATAACGTAAGCAAATTTTTTTTTTTTTTTCAAACATAAATTAAATAGAAGTCGAAGTTCAAGTTGGATAACATATAGTCCAACTTTTTTAAAGTTCAGTTTAAATGTTATCGGTGCACTTATTTCTTTATTTTCTGATTTTGTTTTAATTATTAGATGGAAAGTTAAGTGGAGGAGTGAACATGGAAGGAATCAAGTATTACAACAATCTCATCAATGAGCTCTTACGCAATGGTGAGTCATCCCACCTTACATGATCAATAATTTATACAATAAGAGTTACATGCACTCATAAAAAAAGTCATTTTGTCAAACTTATAACTCGCTTTTATTGACGATGCTATTTATAGGTTTAACGCCATTTGTGACACTCTTCCATTGGGATCTTCCCCAAACTTTAGAAGATGAATATGGTGGTTTCTTAAGCCCTCATATTGTGTAAGTGAAGAAATTAGTCCTTTGAGTCGTATTGATAATTTAATTAATAAATACAATTATGACATTTACATTCTGAAATGTGTATATACAGCAATCATTTTCAAGATTACGCAGAACTTTGTTATAAGGAATTTGGTGATCGAGTAAAGCATTGGAGCACAGTGAATGAGCCGTATACCTTCAGTAACAATGGTTATGCACTCGGGTCCCTTGCGCCGGGACGATGCTCCACTTGGCAGCAGCTAAACTGCACCGGCGGAGATTCATCTACTGAACCATATTTGGTAACACACCACCAGCTCCTTGCTCATGCAGCTGCTGTAAAATTGTACAAGAATAGATACCAGGTACAATTAATTAGTTTGTTGCAACAAGAGAGCGGCTACTTTACCTTTTTGTGACTCTAAAACAAACAAACTAAATGTTCTTGTGCAGGCATCTCAAAATGGAGTGATAGGGATAACACTGAATTCACATTGGTTTGAGCCCCTATCGGAAGAAAAAGAAAATAAAAATGCTGCATTACGAGCTTTGGATTTTATGTTAGGATGGCAAGTGTATTTCGAATTTGCTTATGAACATAATATTTACTACTCACTATCGAGCAATACATAAAAAAATGTCAAGTTAATCCTTGAAATTTTTACGTTCTTATAGGTTTGCTGAGCCATTGACAAGTGGTGACTATCCGCAAAGCATGCGATCTCTTGTTGGAGGCCGATTACCAAAATTCACGAAAGAACAATCCAAGTTGCTAATTGGTTCATTTGATTTTCTTGGACTAAATTACTATACGGGTTACTATGCAAGTGATGCACCTCAAAATAACTCGGTATACGCAAGCTTCGCAACAGATTATGGCGTTAATCTTTCTTGTGAGTACAAATTTAGAATTTAATTCAAGCAATTTAAGTTTATAGAGTAATTAGTTTCTAATATTCATATGTGTTGTGGCAGCTGAGCGTAATGGGGTCCCCATCGGTCCAAAGGTACACATCAAATTACTAGATTAAGCCTTTATAATTTCGACCATTAATCGTTTTGCACATACAAATGTGACTCCTAAAAATCTAAAGATCTTCAAATTTTGGTGCAGGGTGCTTCGGAATGGTTAAATGTTTATCCACGAGGAATTCAAGATCTTTTACTCTACACAAGGAAAAAGTATCACAATCCAATTATTTACATTACCGAAAATGGTAATTTTTTTCTAGCCTTAAGTAATTGCATGATCAATGTTTCACATATTTTTGGTGTAAAACACGCACAAGTGGTACAAAGTCTAAATTTGTAACTACATAATAATGTATTATATATTTTAGGTGTGGATGAGTTGAATGATCCGAAATTATCACTTGCCGAAGCCCTTAATGATACCCACAGAATTGACTACTACAATCGCCACCTTCATTACGTTCAAAGTTCTATTGAGTAAGTGTATTAAAAAATTCATTTATAATATTTAAATATATATGTATATGGTATATAGCTTTAGATTTTGAGTTATTGATTCATATTATTGACATTAATATATTTAATTTCCTTTTATTTCTTTTTAGGAATGGTGTCAAAGTGAAGGGATTCTTCCCGTGGACGTTGCTAGACGACTTTGAATGGAATTCGGGATTCAGTGTTCGATTTGGTATCACCTATGTAGATTACAATGATAGGCTTAAAAGGCACCCAAAACTCTTGGCGCACTGGTTCAAAAATTTCCTTAAGAAGTATTGAAAACTGCAGATCATATTCGTCATTCAATATTTGTATTTAATTCAATAATGTGAATTTTATGTATGTACAATAATACTAGGGATTCCAAATTTGTGTACATTCAATTATTTCAATTTTAGTCCTTGTATAAGATTAAAATTCCATTCAACCCCTTTGTAAAATTAAACATTGATTTTTAGTCCTTTGATTTTTAGTCCTCTTGAGGTTTTTCGTGTTTTCGCAAAATCCTCTAAGGTCTTGGAAATTACACAAGCACCTCCTCAGGTTTCAAAATGGTTTCACATGACTACAAAAAAACACCTAAAATTGGATGTAATAGGACTTTTGCATGGACTAAAATACCCTTCATGATATCATCTGTTTGGATACACTCGCACCCTAATCCCTAAACCCTAACAAAAATAAAATAATCATAAGACGCATCGTACTATTCCATGAGAAAAATTGATGACGCTTCCTCTCTTTCATATCACTAGTAAAAAAAACCCCTTGCGCGACGAAACACAATTCGTCGCTCAAAGTGACTTGGCGTGACGAAAATTAAACTTCGTCGCTCAAAGTCTTACGCGACTAAATTTTGTGCAACAAAACACAAATCGTCGCACACAGTCACTTTGCGCGACGACAAAACATCGTCGCTCAAAATAACTTTGCGCGACGAAGTGTGGTTCGTCTCGTAAAGTCTTTACAAAAATAAAGAAAATAAAAAATTATTTGTAAAAATCTTTGCATGACTTTGCGCGACGAAGTGTGTTTCGTCTCGCAAAGTCTTTACAAAAATAAATAAAATAATTTTTTTTATATAAATATTTGCATGACTTTGTGCGACGAATTTCTAAACTTCGTCTCGCAAAGTCTTTACAAAAAAAAAATAATAATAAATAAATTATTTTGTTAGAAAAATATAATATTTTAAATGTATTATATTTTAAATTGACGATCAAATTGGTTCATTGTATTCATATAGGGTCAAGGAGTGTAGCTATAAAAAATCATCAAAATCGAAATTGAAATAACCGTTAAATCGTGATTTTTCGTTTATAACCGTCGAAAAGTTTTGTCCTATTACTTGATCTCTGAATGTTTATTTTTTCCGATTTTTGGCGTATATGATCTTGAAGTATAAACAAACAAGTTTGACGGTTGGATCTTTGAAACTAGTTTCGTAGAATGCGTATGCCATCAAAACAATATATTCACTAACAATTAAGAGTTTATTTATACTTTCATTAAATACAACATAAGATTTTGTGGTATCCACTTGTGTAAATATTTTAAATTGAAGATCAAATTGAGTCATTGTATTCATATAGGTTCAAGGAGTGTAGCTGTAAAAAATCATCAAAATTGGAGTTAAAATAACCGTTAAATCGTGATTTTTGTTTATAACCATCGAAAAGTTTTGTCCCATTACGTGATCTCTGAATGTTAATTTTTTTTCAATTTTTAGGGTATACGATCTCAAAATATAAACAAACAAGTTTGACGGTTGGATCGTTGAAACTAGTTTCATAGAATACATATGCCATCAAAACAATATATTCACTAACAATTAAGAGTTTATTTATACTTTCATTAAATATAACATAAGATTTTGTGGTATCCACTAGTGTAAATATTTTAAATTGACGATCGAATGCAGTTATTGTATTCATATAGGGTCAAGGAGTGTAGCTGTAAAAAATCATCAAAATCAGAGTTGAAATAACCGTTAAATCGTGATTTTTCGTTTATAACCGTTGAAAAGTTCTGTCCTATTACTTAATCTCTGAATGTTTATTTTTTCCGATTTTTGGTGTATATGATCTCGAAGTGTAAACAAACAAGTTTGATGGTTGGATCGTTGAAACTAGTTTCGTAGAATGCGTATGCCATCAAAACAATATATTCACTAACAATTAAGAGTTTATTTATACTTTTATTAAATATAACATAAGATTTTGTGGTATCAACTAGTGTAAATATTTTAAATTGACGATCGAATGCAGTCATTGTATTCATATAGGGTCAAGGAGTGTAGCTGTAAAAAAATCATCAAAATCAGAGTTGCAATAATCGTTAAATCTTGATTTTTCATTTATAACCGTCAAAATGTTTTGTCCCGTTACTTGATCTCTGAAAAAAAGAATTTCCCGATTTTTGGCGTATATGATCTCGATGTGTAAACAAACAAGTTTGATGGTTGGATCGTTGAAACTAGTTTCATAGAATGTGTATGCCATCAAAACAATATATTCACTAACAATTAAGAGTTTATTTATACTTTCATTAAATATAACATAAAATTTTGTGGTATCCACTAGTGTAAATATTTTAAATTGATGATCGAATGCAGTCATTGTATTCATATAGGGTCAAGGAGTGTAGTTGTAAAAAATCATCAAAATCAGAGTTGAAATAACCGTTAAATCTTGATTTTTCTTTTATAACCGTCGAAATGTTTTGTCCCATTACTTGATCTCTTAATGTTTATTTCTTCCGAATTTTGGCGTATATGATCTTGAAGTATAAACAAATAAGTTTGACGGTTGGATCATTGAGTAGCTTTAAATTTGTTTATTTTGTACGTATAACACTTAAGAAATTGAATAGTATATATATTTATTAGTAGCTTTAAATTTTTTTTAATACTTTGCACGACCAATATAATAATTCATCGCGCAAAGTATACTCTAAAAATTTGGGCGGGTACCAAAAATGCGAATTTATTTTAAATTTTTTTTTACGACTTTGCGCGACTAATATATCGTAGTTCGTCGCGCAAAGTATACTCTAAAAATTTGGCGAGTACCAAAAATGGGAATTTAAAAAAAAAAAAAATTACGACTTTGCGGGACGAATATATAGTTCGTCGCGCAAAGTTTTGAGGGACTAATATATAGTCGTTCGTCGCGCAAAGTATACCCGAAAAATTTGGACGGGTACCAAAAATGCGAATTTGTTTTGAATTTTTTTTAAAAAAAAATTAAGACTTTGCGAGACGAATATATAGTTCGTCGCGCAAAGGTTTGTGGGACCAATATATAATCATTCGTCGCGCAAAGTATACCCGAAAAATTTGGGCGGGTACCAAAAATGCGAATTTTTTTTAAATTTTTTTTCCAACGTTGCGTGACCAATATATAGCAGTTCATCGCGCAAAGTATACTCTAAAAATTTGGTGGGTACCACAAATGGGAATTTGAAAAAAAAAAATTACAACTTTGCGGGACCAATATATAGTCGTTCGTCGCGCAAAGTATACCCGAAAAATTTGGGCGGGTACCAAAAATGGGAAGCGGGAATATTGTGGTCGCGCAAAACTTTGCGCGACCAAAATTTCGTCGCGCAAAACCCTAAAAATTTGGGCGGGTACCAAAAATGGGAATTTTTTTAAAAAAAAATTTTCGAGACTTTGCGCGACCAATATATTGTTTCGTCGCGCAAAGTGATATGGTGTTTAAAACCAAAATAACACCTCCACCATTTTCTCAATGTCTCCTACTCTTACCTCTCCTCTCTCTTTCCTTCTCCCCAAATCCTACCCTTTCTCTCACACTCACTCCTCTCACTTAATCTCTCATCTCTCTCTTCACTATCTCTCACTCTCACTCACTCTCTTATCTCTCTTTTCATCATCTCTCACTCTCACTCATTCTTTCATCTCTCTCTCCCACTATCTTCTCTATTCTCTCACACTCACTTCTCCCTCTCATTCTCACTCACTCAAAATCTTGCCAAAAGGTATGTTCTCTCCAAACTTTAATTTTTTTTTTTCATTAATATGTGTTTTTGGAGTTAGTTTTGAGTTTATGCCAATTTTTTGTTATTTTGTTGTTATTTGACAATATTTGTTTTTTTTGTAGGGAATCGTCGAGACTTTGACGGCTAAAGTTGAGGATTTGGACGCTATCGAAACATATCCTCCGCCACTACCACCACAATAGGCTTGTAGATTTTATTATTGTACTTTGTTAATTTATGTGTACATTTTGAATATTATATATATTGGATAATTTGACCACTATTTTTCATATGTAATTTTATTTTGAATATGTCAATTTAAATTAAAGTAATTAAAAAAAATAAAATCATACAATTAAATTAAATTTAAAAAGTAAAAATTTGAAAAATTAATATAATGAAATTGATATAAGAGAAATAATAAAACAAAATGTCAAAAACCTTGGGCAACAAAATATTTCGTCGCGCAAACTATTAAACTAGTTTATTTTAATTAAAAAATTTTAAAAATATAAAAAAATAAAAAAATTTGAATATTTCGTCGCGCAAAGATTTGCGTGACATTAGGATTCGTCGCGCAAAGTGTATTTGTGCGACGTTAACTTTCGTCGCGCAAATATTCGTCGCACAAAGTGTATTTGCGCGACGTTAACTTTCGTCGCGCAAAGTAATTAATATTCGTTGCGCAAAGTGTATTTGCGCGACGTTAACTTTCGTCGCGCAAAGTTGATAGTATTCGTCGCGCAAAGTAGTTATAATTCGTCGCGCAAAGTACCTTTGAGCGACGTTAGTATTCGTCGCGCAAAGTTGTTATCGTTCGTCGCGCAAAGTAACTTTGCGCGACAAAAAATAATTTTCGTCGCGCAAAACCTTTCTTTACGATCCTTGTGCGACCAAAATTTCGTACTTTGCGCAACAAAATTATTTCGTCGCGCAAAGTGTTTTTTGTAGTAGTGATATCTTCATCTCTTCCATCTCTGCTCCATCATCGAAATCCTTTGTTGCTTTGAAAGAGAATTCTCAACTCCTGCTATCTCATTGCACCTTGATCTTTCTGCTTTGTAGCGTTATGATTTAAGTTGGGAGTAGTTAATCCAACAAGCCAAGAAATAGGAAGTCAAGGCCCTGCTCCAAGTCAAGACGTTGTGAGCAAAACCCATGTAGCAAACGAAGAAGCTTGTACTCAGCCATTGTGAAGAAGTTGCTCTAGTTTGATTTTTTGGTTTGAGTTAGGATTGACCTTTTTTTTTTTTTTGGGTGATTGGAAACATATTGTAGAAGGCATGGAAGAGATGGAGAGGATGAAGGAATGCATCTTTTTTTCCCTTGGGGCAAGCGTACAATGCGTGTCTAATGGGTTGGTTTTTTTCTTTTTACTAATATAATATTGGGTAGAGATTACGGTACAATTCTATCCAAACAGTATTCTAATACCATGAGGGGTATTCTAGTCTATGCAGAAGTATTGTTATATCAGGTTTTAGGTTTTTTTGGATTTTTTGAGTTATGTGAAACCAATTTGAAACATAAGGGGGTGTTTGTGTAATTTTTAGGACCTCAAGGAGTTTTGTGAAAACACGAAAAACCTCAGGGGGTGTTAGGATAAAAAAATCCCTGAGTTTTCACCTATTCGTTTAAATTCTATTGTACTTTGACCATATACCACGATGATAAAAATTTTGAAATTTAATGGCCCACAGTTTAGAGGCTACAATACGGCTCGTGACACGAGCGCATATGCGCAAACTGATCTTTAATCGAACTTGAGGCTCAACTTCAATGACCCAAATTGTCTATTTGTTAGAATCTCATAAAACATCATCCTAGCCCAAAAATAATCAATCAAATTGGAAATTATCTAATTATTTAGTTATGGTCAAATAAATAAATGAACACAATTATGAAAAGTTGAAAAAAAAATAAAATTGGATGATAATCAAGAACTAAGTCTGTGACGAGAGAGAGGAGGATATTGTTGTAAGCTTTAGATAGAGAAGTTTCTATTCTCTTTGTATTTTTCTTTAGGGGGTAACCAAAGAGGTTGCCCTTTTTTCCCCCCTCAATTTGGTAATATCATCATTAAACTAGGGCGAGGAATGAATACCAGTTACAAAAGCACAAGTCTACAAGACAAAGGAGCAATAAAAAATCTAGAAGCATGTGACGATGCGAAAGCAAGCAGAAGGCCACAGTGTTTTAGAGTATTGATCTTATAATTGATGAAGACAAAAATATCTTAAGTTATTTGAGTGATGCATGTTTGATTTTATAGTGAATTACACAGAAATCTAGGCAACCACGAAAACTTCCATGACTATATAGGTATAAACTACAAAGTTCATAAGTATAAATATAATATTTATATAAGGCAACCTCACACCATCATGAGTACCGGGGAAAACAGTCCAACACAGGGATCATTTGACTAGCCCGCAAGGTTTCAATGTTCTGCTCTACGTCTAGGGATGAGCTGTGCAACTTGAGGACTACCACTCTACAGCACCCACGCCGGAAAAACACGTGTGGCCAAACCAAACCAAACCATGTCCTACGCCCGCATACTGCCTTCAAGGCCTACGCCACACTCGACCAATGGTGCTCGAATCTTTACCACACACTGAAAAATCCAACGCCACGTGTGGTAAAGTAACAATAACCAATACCCAAGTGAGCCCACACGCCGGGAAAATCCAACGCCACGTGTGGGTAAAGTAACCAATATCAAATGTGTTCTGGTTCTTTACCATACGCCAAAAAATTCAACTCGATGTGTTGTAAAGTAACCAATAATCAGTATCTAAGGGTGCCCACACGCCGGAAAATCCAATGCCACGTGTGGGTATAGTAACCAGGGAAGGTACGTATGATGGTGAGATTCACAACTTATATATATATATATATATATATATATATATATATATATATATATATATATATATATAATATAAAGATAATATACCCTCCCAAATTCTCACTATTCCAATGTACCCAAATGTTTATTCATAGTATAGGAAATAAACTCTCACAAGCATAAATTCCATAAAGACCCAAAATATTCATAAACTTCAATATCAAATTAAAATCCGATAATTGTTGTAAATGCATGAGTTGGTGGATGACCACCATACCTCTTAGCATTCACCCTTTCTAATTATATGTAACCTATACACTAAATACCATAGTTATGGGCTTGTAATTTTTGAGTTGTTAATATCTTCTTATCAATGTAAGCCTATAAATAAGAGGTCTTACCAGGATGAGATATGCAAGTTGATTGACACAAATTCTATTGTCTTTCTCTACTTTCCAATTCTCTATACAATTTTCTCTTAGTTATAAAACACGTTATCATCACAATTACTCTTCAAGCACCAATGAGTTTGCCAATTATGTACGTGATCAGTGGTAACGAGAAGAAAGCTAATCGAGATGAATATTGAATTTCAAATAGATAAGTTTCTTATTTGAATTTCTATTACTACGTTGATTTGCATATTCTTATCTTACCTAAGTATTGAAATTATATTTTCTTTTTGTTTTTTGTAAGAGAATCATGATTTTCGTTAAAATCAAGATTTTGTATTCTATCACTTATCAATGTGATATGAATTACAATGTCTAATTCTTATGACTACATAGACAACAACACAAAGAAAAATGCAAGGAGAAGTCTTGACCCCATCTCTTATACATTTGACAAAGGGTTTGAAGATATTAAATTCTTATACAATTAATGGAGAACTAGAATTTCCTTAGTTCTTATTCAGTCATGTAAGGACTAGAAGATTCTTAGATTCCAATCCTTATAATATAAATATTAATTGAGGACTAGAAGTTCCTCAGTTCTTATTCAATCATGTAAGGGCTAGAAGATCCTTAGATTTCAATCCTTATAATATAAATGTTTGTAGACTTGAAGTTCCCCAATTCTTAAAAGGCAAACGAAGACCTAAAACTCTTTGATTTAGTTTTCATTGGAACCAGAAGTTTCAACAATTTATTTTATTGCAATATTTTAATTATTGTTTGGATTTCATGTCTTCTATTTTTTTTATATTATCGTTTTATTTTATTACCTTGAACAATATCATATACAAATTTGGCTTGCAGTTCAAAACCAGGTATTCTTTTTAATTTGATATAGGCAACCGAACCTGAAGTTTCAGATATACGTTAATATATATCCAAAGTTCATAATTGTCGATTGAGATTAATATTAATATGAACCCGTAGTTCATATCCTGTCAAGAACCTGCAATTCTGGCATAACATATGTAAAATGTTAATTGAACCTGAAGTTCAGAATTAAGTAATATTGTAATGTGGAAGAGCATAAAGGAATAAATTTATCCTTTCATATTCTAGGTGCTCGAGCAGTAGCAATATGGAAAATATGATGGGTTTCAATTGTTGGTAAATAGAAAGTCTTTATTATGCATCCACGAATTTCATATGATTGGATCTATTATTTCCTGAAGAAATATAAACATTACATAATTCCCTGAAGCGAATGTTAGCTCTATATCCTTTTCGGAAACAAATGTCGCTTACACATTATCCCGGAGGTGAAATATTTTTGAAGTTAAATAGTATAAAGGGAGGGTCTTGTATGACAAAGCCTCCAAGAATTATGATATTTATTGTTAGTGAAACAACACACACAACTATTTGATTTGAAAATTATTTTTGAGTTTAATTACCACTTATTTTGGTAAATATCATAGTAGGTTCTGCAAACCTGACCAAAAGCTATTGACATGTCAAATTATATACTTACAATGTTTGATATTACTTAGTTCCAGAAGAAACTTACATAGCTTCATACATACACACAATGGAGTTAATATTGAAATTATGAATAAACATGACCGATACTTATGGTCTCGTGCCAGAAGCATATTAATCATAATTTGTTTCATATGAACTCATTTTCTGATAAGAACCAGAAGTTCTTTGATATGTAATAATTTATGATGTGAATTTGTTTTTTTTTTTTTTTAAATTGAATAGTTTTGGAGACCGTGGTATTTATGTTACACTATATTTTGATGAGACCAATTTCCCGTCATTAGGGGGAGAAAAGGTTGTTCTTGAAGAACGATGTGAATTGCTATGAAATGCATTCATTATTGTTTTAACAAAATTTTGTGCCACCTAATGTAAACGTAAGGTATGAAAGAAATCTCAATATAGAAGATTGCAAGTCAAATGCTAGATGCATTTAAAAACACAGCTGAAGTGACAAATCACATCAAAATGTTGATGTCCT
Source organism: Prunus avium (assembly GCF_965620075.1). Classification (NCBI taxonomy): domain Eukaryota; kingdom Viridiplantae; phylum Streptophyta; class Magnoliopsida; order Rosales; family Rosaceae; genus Prunus; species Prunus avium. Next base: position 24,295,025 of record NC_142291.1, read on the forward strand.
AATTAGGCAATCTAAAGTGGTGGCAAATGATTTATCTAGTTGTGTGCCAAAGTAGTCCACAATTGGCTCCGTTGAAGTTGAGACTATATTAAAAGGTCCATGCAACCCAAATAATATAATACTATAAGAAATATCCACATTTCCTGTATATTTAATCTCAAAAGAGATACAGTCTTATAAGAAGACATAAGTCCATTAGAAAACAATGAAAGCCCTTGAAGAGGCATGGGTACCCAGTGACTATGAAAATGTCTATATCTTACGCATGCATAAAGAGAAATGTGGGTTTATAAATTGATGATCACCAATGATATTGTTTATATATAGTACGTACTAAAGTTGTAAAGGGTTATGATGATATTGATCCATGTTTTATTATGATTGTCGACAATGTAAAGAAAGATTGGCCAAACTGGAAGAGGCAATCCAATAAAATTGAATATTTTTGAAAAACGTGGAAGAAATGGACCTAGAGTTGAAACACCAAAAGATATGAAATTGTATAGGTTACAAATCGGTATTTGTGATAAAGTGAAATAAAATCACTTCATATGGAAAAATGTATATCCATGTAAAGACGTGGAATTTTTATGATATTCTCCTAGTATGTTGATGCAGCCATGTTTCTTCTTACAAAGCATATGTTGACTGCATATGTATGGGGACTTGCATTTATATAAAAATCTAAAAAGATTATGAAGTTAAGCATATTGCCAGAAGCGATCTTTTGAAGAATACATATGAATAAATTCTGAGAGATGTAAAATGTCATACATTATATAAATTATTAAAAGAAAATTTCTAAAGAAGTTAAGGTGCCCGAAGCTCAATATATGTATTCAGATATCATGAAATGAAAGTGATCTAATTGCCTCAGTGAGTACTTTGATTGAATTATGAGTTCAAGATCAAGTTCAATATCGTTGCAACGTATTCAAATTTTTAAAGAAATTATCAGAATATTTAGGTCTCTTGAAGACCCTATGACATGCTCGCATAATATACACAAATTTATATGAATAGCTTATTACATCATGCAATTTTATACTCTTATCCTCGTAACTGTAACGTATGAGTTTGCTTGTATTATTATTTTGATGATATTATAGAACATGATGTTATTTTAAGAATTGTTAATGTGAAAGGATTTTTGAAAATAGTCTAGATATTTTTGGTCTTACTAACCGCAACAGGGATTCAAAATAATGACACACATACATCCTCCAATGATGATATTGAAGAAATTATTATACAAAGCATTACCAAAGCTTGCTCTGCAGTAGAAAAATGAGATATCAATATCATTTGTGTTGTATCTTCAAATAATTCGAGTTTGTCGTCATCAGGGGGAGTAATTCATCCAGGGGAGGATTCAACAATTTTCTTCATATAGGACATATGCGCATTGTACTCTTTTCCCTTCATCTAGGTTTTTGTCCCATCGAGTTTTTCCTATCAATGTTTTAACGAGGTAGCATAAGAGCGTCCAACACCATATCAATGATCCAGAAGCATGAGTTGGTGGATGACCACCATACCTCTTAGCATTCACCCTTTCTAATTATATGTAACTTATACACTAAATACCATTGTTATGGGCCTGTAATTTATGAGTTGTTAATGTCTTCTTATCACTGTAAGCCTATAAATAAGAGGTCTTACCAGGATGAGATATACAAGTTGATTAACACAAATTTTATTGTCTTTCTCTACTTTCCAATTCTCTCTACAATTTTCTCTTAGTTATATAACAATAATCCCATAACATAAACAATAAAATAATCTCAAAATCCCAACATAAACAAAATAACTCATATAACAATCACGACTCGTTTATGAGGTCATTTTAGTACTTTTCGATGGGTGAAACTACCTCGGAAGACTCACGGTCAATTGAGGGGTCAAACTTCCCATATTGGTCAACCGAGCTTGCGGGGCCCACGACATCCGATTTCGGTTCCGAAACTTCCTACGGGTTCAACAAAGCCTACTCAACACGTCCTGTAAGTTTGGTCTCGATCGAGCAGTCGAATTTAAGCCGATTGCACGATCGAACGGCGATCACTTCGCCTAATGATGGAATAATTGATTCGGAGTATCCAAGATTTCGATTCTCAATCCGCGAGTTCCTACACGATCCTAGAGGTACATAGAACAACATATTTGAAATTGGGATTGATCGAACAGTTTGAACCTATCAAACTCGGATATTGCATATTAGGTGCAATATCCGTTCGACTGTCAAACGGTAACCAATTCCAAATCCAAGCATACTATCGTGCTCAAGACGACAAGGGGAACATTTTAGAACATAATGGACCGCCGTACATTGGCCCAGGCACCGCCACACGTGCCGGCAACGCGTGGGTGTTATGAGAAAATTTCGGCGACGGAAAATTCTCTAAATACCCTACAATACCTATACCAATACATACAGACTAACGAGCGGACTGATTTTTGTTCTTGGACCATGGCCAAAAACTAACCGGAACTAGCCGGAATGACGCCGAAATTGTTGGCATAATTGGGGGTTAGAAATCGATCTCCAAAACCTCAAAATGGGACCCTTGAAATTGCCGGAAATCGCATGAACACCGTTGGTGACGAAACGTGGGTTTCGGCTCGGTCAGTCCAAAATCGCGAGCAATCTTGGAGTTTCGATGGTGGAAATGGCTATGGATGCATAGAGGAGGAAGAGACGATTCTTTGGCAACAAGAATCGTCAGATTTGGTAGATGGACGGAGGAGAAAATGTTTGTGCCTGATAAATCACGGCCATGAGCTGGCCGAAGGAGCCCTTTCTCTCGGCCCTGGCACTTGTTCGCAGAAGCTGAAACGCAGCGTTTCGCCAGGGTATTTCGCCTTCCTAAAAATAAAATAAGAAATGCTAAGGCATGATCATCTCGGCCTCAAGCGTAGGCCGAGGCCGAGGCCGAACAAAATTGCGGCCAAGGCATTAAAGGCAAATCATCACGTCACAGCAGGGTCCCAGGCTTCATTTAATGAAGTAGTGCCTGTTTAATGCAGCAAACCCATTGGCCACAAAGAAGCATTTAATGCATGAGGGAAGGTGAGAAGTGACTGAAGTCAGGATTTGGTGATGAGGATCAGAGTGATTAGAAGTGGACATTCTCACAAGAATTCTGACAGCTTGAGATGTTGGTTCACCAGCTATCCAGGCCATAAATGCGTCTCCACGGCCAGAGGCTCAGAACCCACGATCAAGAGCGGCGGCCGAGATTCACCGGGATTTCTGGGGTCTCACCACCATACTTCACGATCCCAAATGTCGATTGGACTGCCCACTTGCGCTAATCAGACTCCACTACGCGTAAATTCAGCCTCGATTACTCATCCAGGGACTCTTCCTATAAATACAAGACTCGAGCTACATTCAAAAGGTTCAACACCAAAACAAAGCCTCCCACGGAGCAACTTATTTTTTCCTGTAATGCACTTTCAATATCTTTACTTGCTTTCCTAGGAGTAGTGGTAGATTGTAAGGAAAATCCATTCATCAATATATCATACGACCCTTGATTTTCAAGGCGCCGGAGCACCATCCTTGTTGTTCGTTCACTCACCCCATATATCACACGACCGTCGCTCCCTGAGCAGCGCGCTGGAGCACCGCCCAAAACCCGCCACCAACACCATCACTCGACGGCCTTGTAGTTCAGGCCGTGAACCTAACAGCCGAGACCAGTTCCTCTCTCGGCTACAATCGTTTGACTAGGAAGACAGATCAAACAGGCGCACCACTCATCCATCCAACACTCATCAACACATCAACGCACGGTAAACCGTGCTGGCACGCCCGCGCACAACCGCACCGCACCCAAAAGTAGGAAACCCCGTGTTAACGCACATCCCCTCGGCCCGGAACTCCAGGCCGTGAGATTTGCGCGGCAGACAGAAAACATCGTCTATAGAATAGGCTGTCGCACGGAGGTGAGAGGCGCGCGGGGAGAGGGAGAGAAGGAGCGAGAGAGAGAGCTGATCTGTTTTTAAAATCCAAAATGAGTCCATAGACACGCTCAAATCGGAGTTGTAACGAGAAAGATACGATCTAAAAGCTCTTTGTGGCACAATCGTAATTATTTCGAAATTTGATTTTAATAAAAACAGAAAACCCTCCCATTTCTCTCTCTCTCTCTCTCTCTCTCTCTCTCTCTCTCTCTCCCTCTTGCTGGTTCGCATGACCCTCCCCCCCACGCACAGCCGCATGCCTTCTCACCTTCGCAGCCAACACCACCGACCACCATTTTCTCCGGTACCGATCTCAAAACGACCGGCTGGTCTTCCTCTTCTGACCCCAGCCAAGCCCATCCGCCACTGCCCCTGGAATTCGCCTGAAATTGCAGAAAAATGGCCGAAATTTCATTAAAATTTCCAACGTCGTTTCGGACGTTTCCGGCAACGAATCTCTTCGAATTAGGTATGATTTTTCAACCTCTTGATGTGTTCTAGCTGCTGGTTGTGTTAGTTTGGAGAAATTTCTGTGTTTAGCAAATCAAATAAGCGATGGAAGTTTGGCCAGTTTACAGCCTCCGATTCCGGCCACTTCCGTCAACTTTTCGGGGTAGGTCCAAGAACAAAAGTTTCTCCACTCCATGTGCTGAACCTATAGTGTAAGTCTGGGCTGGCGGTTTGGAGTTTTTCCGATCGCCAGAAATTTCTTTGGGCACCCATGCGCTACCGGCGCATGGGCCACTTTTTGGCCGGTCCTTGAGTCCTAAAATACTCCTCTTGTTGTCCCGAGCACGACGGTATGCTCGGATATGAATTTGGATATCATTTGATCGTTGATCGGATATCGCATATTAGGCGTTATCCGGGTTCGATATGTTCGGGCCGTTGGATTGATTCCAATTTAATATATGTTGATCTTGGCACTTCTAGGATCGTGTAGGATTTCGCGGATCCTGAATTGGAACCCCGGATGTTCCGATTCAATAGCTTAAAGTTTGCGTTTTACGATAACCGTCCGATCGTGCGATCGTGAGCGATCCGACCGTCCGATTCGGACCAAACCTTGTGGACATTTGTTGTTAAGTGTATTCCGTTTTCCAATTATGGAATTTTGTGCATATTGAGTTTTGATTGATAATTGATTTATTATGGGTTAATGGGGATATGAGATCTCTAAAAGTTAGTATTTATCATTAACTAATATTATTATGATTATTATTAAGGTATATGGATTGGGTGGTATCGGGTTATTTACAAAAGTCTATTATTTTAAGTATGGAGTATAGTATTTTATGGAAGTTAAGTGTAAACAAGTTTTGATTTCTATTTGAATTATTTTTGGGGGTCTTTCAAGGATATATGCTTGGGAGTTTGAATTTTGATACTATGAATAAATCTTTGGGAAAATTGAATTAAGGATTTGAAATATTATTTTTATAATATATATAGATATGAGGTTATGAAAAAGGGCTATCGGTTCGGTCTCGGCTTTTATCTTGCGACACGAGACTTTCCGTTTATATTTTATTAGTATTAATATTATTAATAATATTATTACTATTATTATCAGTGCCATTAATATTATTTATAAAGGATTATGGTGACCTTGTATAAGATACGGTGTTTACTTAATTATGATTTTCTTGTGGTTTTCAACAAGGAAGTACGGGTGTTATTTTATGATATGTGTATTTATATATATATATTTAAGTTAGATGGGAAGGATCTGTTTAGTAATGGGTGTTTCAGTTTTTGAGGCTTAATTAATTTGATATTGGATTATGTGTGTTGAGGAATTTTTATCCACTCTATGATTAAATAACTGGACAAGAGTATGTAATGAGTTTGGGGTACCTTATTGATTGGTGATGTGAATATGTGGTTGCACTATACTATGTACCCTCCCTTGATTGTTGGGCCCACACGTGGCGTTGGACCTTCCGGCGTGTGGGCATATATGATTTTGTTGTTAGTATCACACGTGGCGTTGGATCTTCCGGCGTGTAGGCATATATGATCTTCTTGTTAGTATCACACATGGCGTTGGATCTTCCGGCGTGTGGGCTCATTGAAATACTAGTTACCTTGCCACACGTGGCGTTGGATTATCCAGCATGTAGGCATGTGATAGGATTTTTAGTACCTGCGCAAACAGGTTTAAAATCACTTAAAATACTTGCAAGAATACAAGGATATTGTAGTATAGATGCTCATGCAAGGTCGTTGTCCCCAAAGATTGTTTGACTAATTTGTAATTAAACTAACTCTTAATTAATAACTAAATAGATTTTATCAAAGATGTGAAATTTATGAATTTGAAAAGATTAACTTGACAATAAAAGAAATCTGAAAGTTGGGAGGTAATAATAGCAGAGAATAAAAATGTTTTTAAAATTAACAATATAGAGAGAAACTAGGGTTTAGCCGTCGCCGTTACAATCCTATGCAATTTTATCAGTTACTTATGAAGTTCCACATATATGCTTTGAAGGTTAGGTTTTCCTAATGCATATTTTCCTTGTGATGTTCAAGCGAAAACGTATATCTAACATGCAATCCGTCTGTGATGTTCAGATCAAATATAAACATGCAAGACTCATTAAGCTTTGTGAAAACCCTTTGAAAAACCATGCAACCCTTAAGAGCGTGATGTTCGCCTTAAGTGAACTTACAATTATTAATCACAAGAAGCCCTCCTCAATTTCAGGGTGATGTGCCAACAAAAATTGCATCAAATTACTTGTCTAAATATCCTAATGGTGATCAGTCATTAAAATAGATAGATAGTTTTAAACACAGTGATTAATAATTCAAAGCAAACATGCATCCATTCATAAGCAAATTAATAAAATTACATATTCATGCTAAGGCTTATGGCCTCGCCCTAGCAAAAGGAATTAGTTACGCATACTCATAACTAAAACCCAAGAAAATATCATTCCCATGAATAAGAATAAAAACACCTTGAAGTAGAAGTTCTTCAAAAACCCTAGCAAAAGTCGCGTTCCAAAAGCCAAAAGAGAGCTCCTAAAAATATCTGAAACATAACTTATATACCTCCTAAAACTCAGCTCCCCAATCTCCACAAGGAAACTAGGTTAAAATAAAATAAAACTAGGAAATCAAATCCAAATTGGACTAGGAGAATCTGCAACTAATCTGCCCAGCCACGTTTTGGGCTCAAATCTCCTCCAAATCCGACCCAAGATAGCTTGTTTTAAAGATAAAAACGTTCTGACCACTTCTCCAGAAGGCCATGAACCCATCCGAGGTCATCTTGGGCTCCAAAAACGCAATAAAGGCCCAAAACGTCACTATTCCAGCACAGCGCACTGCTCCTTTATTTTATCGCCAGAAAATAACCGCTTGGTAGAAACATCTGAAATTTTGATACGATCAAGCTAAGTGAGACACAAACGTCCTCCAACTAGAATTACTCCAAAATTCGTCCATTTGATTATGTTTTGCTCCAGAGGAAGTCGGAAGTCCTATATTGGAAATATAATTCAAAGTATCAAAATTCTTCCAAAATATCAACCAAAATATACTAAGAATGAGGTTAAATATATAATATAAAATATTCCCATCAGCATGTATGGTTATGTTATTAGCTTATCACGTGTGGCGTTGGATTATCCGGCGTGTGATAGAGGATCCGTATACTTGGGTTACTGATACTTTACTACGCGTGGCGTTGGACTCTCCGGCGTGTAGTAAAGTAACAAGGAGAGGAAAAAGTGACTATTATACTATGTCGGGGAAAGTTTAATGTTTAGAAAAGATTATGATGGGTATGACGTGATTTAAAGTAAAGGGAAAGGAATAATTCTAGAATCTACTTATTAGTATTGCTGAAAATGATCATATGTTATTTGAATCGGGATTTTCGTATTTAGAATTACGTGTGGCTTGATCCCTCGCAAAGGGGTACGTAGGTAGCCTGAGGTCTTACCTAGGTGCAGCCACGAAATGAAGTTATTTTGGTCTTTGGATGAAATTGGTTTTGACTTTGTCGATGGTCCTTAAGCTCAATTGGAAATGAGGCTGGAGTGAGGGTTTATTTTTATTTTCTGTTTGACTAAGAGAGTGGTGTTAAAGTGTGGTTGTGGTCAAGACAGATATGATTATCGTCTTGGATTGTTGTATGACTAGGGTCGAGTCCTTAACCTACTTACGATAGTGTTTTGTTGTTAAACATTGCATGATAGAATTTGGGAGGATATTATATGTTATTTTCGGAGGGCATGCATAAATGAGTTGGAGTTCATTTAATTTCATCGTTTAATTTCATTTTTGACTTAAGAGCATTGCTGGTAGTGCTGCTTCGAGTTATTTGAAGGCCAGAGGGCATCTTTGTAAACTGCATGAATTTAGCTTGTGCATGCTGCCGGTTGGTGATATTTAACTGTGTTTTGACAGGTTGGAAAAATTGGTAATGTGTTCGTTTTACAGGGGAGACTCTACCAAAATTGCAGCAGTAAGTATGGTGCCTCTTTTCCTTAATTTGGAAAAGAGGCTATAGTATTGGTAAGAGGCCCTGGCTTTGGTGTGATGTCAGATTTTTCCATAGGATTCGTCTCAGGTTCTGAGGAATTCAGGGCTGGTCCTGTCAGGTTGTGGAGGGTATATTAGTTGGACCGAAATGCCCTTCCATGTTAGAGTAATTGAAAAAAAATTGGAGATTTTCCCTGCATTGTTTGGAATTAAAACTACATGGACCTTAGTGGTAAAAGTGGTAAGCTACGAGGACCAAAATGACTTTTCAATTGGCTGTTGGATTTCGTCCCGCAACTAGAAGAAGATCTCTTCGAGGGTCACTATGGCGTGGCTGAATGTAGAGCAGTCTGCCCCTACAGCGTTTGATCAGTAGATTATTTAGAACTTCGGAAGATGGTGTAGATGCATGTCAAAATTAATAATAGCACTGATTCCATAAAAAATTCTAGGAGATTAAAAAAAATATTAATAAAATGATTTCGAAAAGTAAGTTTCAATTTGGGATGAAAGAAGAACGTGAAGAAGTGATAATAATTTTCAGATCTGCTTGAACATGTGCGTAGTTAGCGTACGTGGAAAACTTGCTTATTTATGTTACATCCACCCTAGGCGTACCCCCATTCATAATCCATCAATTCCACTAATATTTCATCAATTCCAAGTACCATGTATGTTACATCCTTGCAAAACTCGGGGAACATGTGGTCAGCCCAAGAACGCATATCCTCACAGAACTCGGGGGACACGTAGTCAGCCCAAGAACTCATATCCATCAAATCCCCTCGCATGACCCAGGAAGATATAATCAACCTGTGAACGCAAATCCTCGCACCACACGATTCAGGCGTCCCTGAGACTCGTGGGGCATTATCATAAATGACAAGACTGTTCCAAAGGCAACTGGGGGGTACTCTGATATAACCATTATTTCATACATTTTTATTATCTTTCTCTTAGATTCTTGCTATGTTCTTGAGTGAGTTTAGTCCATTTTTACTTAGTTTTGTGTTTTACTAGGTTTGAAGAGTAAAGATGGAAAAACAAGCAAAAGGAGCAATTTTGGGATTGAAATATAATGTGCAATCCTGGGAGCAGAATGTGCTGTGCAGAACAGTCAACTTGACAGAATATACTGTACTTCCTCAGAGTGAACCAGATGTTGAGCCTTATATCTTTGGAAAGATACGGATGTTAGCTTTCTGTAGAATTTTATGGTTCGTGATTCGGACGTGTGTGGAGAGAGTTGTGGCCGTTTTTGTACAGACAGTTCGGGCAGAATGTGTTCTGCGGGTTTTGCAAAATAATCCTTTTGAAGTTCAATTCTTGGAGTTTAATTTGTGTCAATCACATTTGGGAAGTGTCTACAAGGATGTGGAGTTATTTTCTAAGGTCTGATCCTATATATAGTAGGATTTGGGATGCCAACTCATCAAAGACAATTGAAGCCAACTAGGAAAGCATAGTTACCAAGTCAAAAAAGGATTTGTTCCTTATTTAAAGAAGACCAGAAATTAGGGTTCTTTGAGGCTGGAGTTGAAGGAGAGTCAAAGAGTCGCTGCCATTGTCAAGTTCTCGAGCATCATCACAATCCATAAGTTTTATTTTATGTTTTCTAGTTTTTCAATTATGTTTTCTTTGAACATGGGTAACTAGCGAGGATGACGCCCGAGCATGGATAGTTATGATTTCTAATGTTATTTAATGGATTCTAAGTTTCTTTTAGATGAATGTTTAATCACTATTTTAATTGTTGCTATTTGTTTAAGTTCTTTGACTGATCACCTTAGGGCTTTGCATCTAGTAAATTGGAAGATGAATTTGAGGCAGAACTCGCAATATAATTCAATTAGCTTCTTGTGATTAAGTGTGGTGAATTACATTATTGCTTGACGAAGAATAATGGTTTGCTTGGTTCTCTCGTTTTCTAGGACGTAATGAATTCAACTTGTTAAATTTATGCCTTAACCAGGATTTGGGTATATGATCTTTGTCTGAACTAGAAAAGAATCTTACACTTAAGGAAAACTATGGTCTGAGTGCCTAAAAAGGACTTAGATACGGGAATTATCACCTAAAGAATCGAAAGAATCTGTTGAATGCATTGAAATCTAACTTGGATTGCTTGTGGTTGATTCCGAAACCCTAGACCTTCATCATTGTTTTTCAACCTTAAAATTCAACCTTTTTATTCTCAATTGTTTTTATTAATTTCTTCGTTTCATAAACTTTCACAACAACAATCTCTACAAATTCACTTGCGTATCAGTTAGATTTAATTTAGTATTCGAATATTAGATAAATTTGGAATCCTCGTGGGAACGATACTTGGACTTGTCAAACGCTACATCAATCTTGTGCACTTGCAAGGACAGACCAAACTCCTGTGGTGGGTTTGAAAACCATATTCCGAAACTTATCATAAAATTCCTCTTATTCCACAAATCCTTTTTTAAAACGAGATCAATCCCAACATTCCTTAATTGAGTTTGACCATTCATCATCTTTCAAAACTGTTCCCAACTACATTTAAATATGTACCACATACTATTGAGAACTAGTATCCATAATTCATCGATTTCAAGCCATTGAGCATATGTTAAATATAGACATATAATTAGACATATAATTAATTTCTTATTCACGCCAAAATCTGATTAACAAAGTCATTCCCAATTCTACACAATTAAACATAATATAATATACTTAGAAAGTAAACGCAATTGCATAGTAAGTCATAAACATTTAAATAATCTTTCATAGTATAATATCATTCTAAAAACAAACCTCTAATTACAATTACAACTACTAATGGCCTCAACTGAGCCGACAAAGCCCACAATCTAAATCGACTATGCTCGTAGGGCTCACGACCTCAATTTGTTATATACCAATTCCTATTGGTCCATAACCATAAGTTCAGCCCATTCTAAAGTCTTGTCACGATCCATCGATTGGTTTGACCCCGATCGCGGAATTGACCAATTAGGCCTGCGAGGCCCACAACCTCCGATTTCTGATCCGAACATTCCTATGAGTCCAACAAGGTCTACTTAACAAATTTTGAGAGTTTGGTCTCAATCGAGCGGTCGGATCGCTCTTGATCGCACGATCGGACGATCATTGTTTTACGTAAACTTTGAATCCTTGATTCGGAGTATCCGGGACTCTGATTCTTGATTCATGAGTTCCTACCTGATCCTTGAGGTACACATGGATTACTGCAGAGGCACACAATCCATCTTCTACTGGTGCTTTAGCATTTAAAATTTTCACATTAACAAAAGGGAAGAAGTCATTTTTGGGCCTTTTAGTTTACCACTTTTACCATTAAGGCCCCTGTAGTTTCAATTTGATCAATTTTGTCCGTGTAGTTTGAATTCTTAGCAATTCAAGGACAAGGCTCAATTTTTTTTTGTCAAATTACTCTAATATAGAGGGGCATTTCGGTCCAATCTTGCATCCCCTCCACAACCATTCTCCAGCCAGAGAGAGAGGGGGGGCGCGGGGGGGGGGGAATAGTTGGTTGTGGGGGTGGTTGGTTGTTGCTATAGGGCAAGGAGTGGGTTGAGTTAGGATGAAGAGGTAGGGTATGGAGGGAGAGGAGGGATGGGAGAAGGTTGTTGGGGAGGGGTGCTGGGTGGTTGTGGAGGGTTTGTTAGTTGGACCGAAATGCCCCTCCACGTTAGAATAATTGACAAAAAAATTGGAAATTTTCCTTGCATTGCTCGGAATTAAAACTACATGGACTTTAGTGGTAAAAGTGGTAAGCTATAGGAACCAAAATGACTTTTTGTCTTAACAACATAAATTTATTCTACATATAGATGCATGTCAAAATTAATAATAGCATTGATTCCATATAAAATTGTAGGAGATTAAAAAAAATATTAAAAAAATGATTTCGAAATGTAAGTTTCAATTTGGGATGAAAGAAGAACGCGAAGAAGTGATAATAATTTTCAAATGTGCTTGAACATGTGTGTAGTTGGCGTACGTGGAAAATTCATCCTTGCATATTTAGAGTCCAATAAGATAAACATGCAGTGATGACTTTTTTAAATAAAATATAATAAATTCAAGCCGTTTTTCCCTTTTGCTACTCTTTTGACGTTTTCAAAAGATGATGTACCTTGAATTAGAACATGAAGGGAAATCTCATATAATATCAGAAAATGTGAAAATAAGTGAATTGATAAATAGAAATTAGAGAAAAGAACCTAATTGCATTGCCATAACTTGAGATGTTTTTTGTTGGTAATCTTGATAAGTATAAGTTGACTATCTGGTTGGCATGGTGAAATAAATTTCTTTGCAAAACACGTGTGCATGCCATTAGAAGGGTGTTGACGGCGCAACTCTGGTTGGCATGGAAAGTTTCATATTTGGATGAATAGTCAAACGCGAATAGCTGCAAATTCTGATTGTCTCCCAAAAGGTCAAATTTTGAAAAGAATTTGACGGACCATTATTTTCTTGACACTGTAAGTTTGTAGATTGTTAAAATTTTTGTACATAATATATGTGATTTATTTTTGTACATAAAATTTTTCTTGACACTGTAAGAAATTAGGGATTTATTAGATAAATATTTTTTATGGGAAGAAAAATACCATTAAAACGAAAGGAAAGAAGAAGGGTAAACAAAAAGTCATTCCTGCACGTTTATCTCTAGGGTAAACAGAAAGAAAATTGCTATGAGAATTGTACGTGCTTTGACCATAAATATGTAAGGATGAGTTTGGCAATTACGTTATTTTTTCGCAGAAAAGATAATCACATATTATGAAAATTCCAATGAGATTAAATTCAAATCTCTCAAACAGAAAATCTCAATTAGTGGGCCACACTTACCCATTAATTATCAAATTTTGGAACTACGCTGGTTTGATCCCATCAAGGGTACGTAGCCAGTCTAGCATCCTTCTAGACACAACCGCAACCAAATTCAAATCCTTGGTTTATCCTAACCAAACTCCCCAAAACACTTTTCCAAGTGCAAATGTCAATCTTAGGAAATTAGTGGGTTAATCAAAATTGCTCATTATTTTTCTTGGATATTGACAATAAGAAATTCTCATGGGTCATCCACCCATGCAAATTTCAATGAGATTAAATTCAAATCTCTCAAACGCAAATTCTCAATTAGTGGGCCATACTTACCCATTAATTTCCAATTATTCCCATGGGTCATCTACCCATGAAAACTTCAATGAGATTACATCCAAATCTCTCAAACACAAATTCTCAATTAGTGGGCCACACTTACCCATTAATTTCCAATTTTTCCCATAGGTCATCTACCTATGAAAATCTTCAAATTGTCTCAAAGACACAAATTCTTAATTAGTGGGCCACACTTACCCATAAATTTCCAAATCTTTTTGGAACTACGCCGGTTTGATCCCATCAAGGGTACGTAGGCAGTCTAGCATCCCAATAGACGCAACCGCAACTCAATTGGAATTACTGGTTACATCAACCAAATTCCCACAAATCAAATATCTACCTCCATACAAATCTTTTCCGAACTACGTTGTTTTGATCCCTTTGAAAGGATACGTAGGCAATCTAGAGATTCAATCTAGATGCAACCATCCTAAACACAACTCCATTTTGAATCCCAGGCTTAGTCAGCTAAATTCATTCAAACACTCCTCAATCAAATTCATTCAAATTCTTCCTTTTGCAATGAGTCATCTATTCATTGCGAATTTTTGAACTACGTGTGGCTTGATTCCCGCAAGGGATACGTAGGCATCTTGAGGTTGGACTTGGGAGCAGCCACAAAACCAAACACACACGTTCTGTTTCTTTATGATGGAATCAAAGGGTTTTCCCTTGAAACAAGGGATTGTAATTAAGAGACTTGCGTCTCGAATGGGTTGAACCTAAAATAATAAAACCACATTATATAATTAGTGGTGGTGAAATTATGTTGGGAGGTTCACATTTTTCTTCAACAAATATTTATTATGGGAAGAAAAATACCATTAAAACCAAAGGAAAGAAGGGTAAACAAAAAGTCATTCCTGCACCTTTATCTTTAGGGTAAACAGAAAGAAAATTGCTATGAGAATTGTACGTGCTTTGACCATAAATATGTAAGGATGAGTTTGGCAATTACGTTATTTTTTCGCAGAAAAGATAGTCACATATTATGCCCAATAATTTAAACAATCTACAAATTTACATTGTGAAGAAAACAATTCTGTGTCAAATTTCTTTTCACAGTTTGACCCAAATGGCTATTAGGAGACTCAATCAGACTTAGCGGCTACTCACACATATACACCAAATATTATATTGTGACGAAAAGATAATCACATATTTACATTGTGAAGAAAACAATTTTGTGTCAAATTTCTGTTCACAGTTTGACCCAAACGGCTAGTAGGAGACTTATATTGCGTGTTTGAATATAGCAGTTGAGTTTTGGGAGGAGACAAACTCATTCAAATATGAAACTCGCCATTTCCCTTTGACATTCTACGTAGTTGCCCCCTCAAACCCATTCAATGCCCATGTGTGTTTACTATTCTCATGCGCAGCACGTACTTCCTCCTCTATATAAAGGCCATGCAGCATGACAGCCATAGCCAACTTACACTTTTCAAGATTATTACCAACCACAACAAAAAAAACCTCAAGTTATGGCAATGCAATTACATTATTCTTTTCTCTTAGGCATACTGCTACTAATTGGCTTTGCTTTGACAAATAGCGAAGCTGATATTAGAGCTCCACCCACACATTTTGACACTGCTTCTCTCAATAGGAGCAGTTTTCCAGAAGGGTTCATATTTGGTGTAGGTTCTGGATCTTACCAAGTAAGTCCTTTTCTGGGCTTTAATTTGACTTTTGATTAGGGTTTTCTTTCAAATTCAGACCAAGCATCGATCCAAGCAAGAATATTGACATCTTCTTCATTGTGTCTCTTGTGTATTTCAGTATGAAGGTGCTACAAAAGAAGGTGGTAGAGGACCAAGCATTTGGGATACCTTCACCCACAAATATCCAGGTTTGTCCAATCAAATCATCAATTAGTTAAAATAACAAAATCGTGCTACTTTTACTCTTATGCTCTAAATAAATAAATTTTCTATGATTAATTGCAGAAAAGATTAACGATAGCAGCAATGGAGATATCACTGTTGATCAATATCACCGCTATAAGGTTCATGACCTAATGTGCACATATTAAATTTTGAAGCATGAAGAAAACTCATCACATTGAAAATAAGCTCCCCATAATTTTTATCGGATTTCTTTTTTGTTATGCACTGTAGGAAGATGTGGGGATTATGAAGAATATGGGGTGGGATGCTTATCGATTCTCTATCTCATGGTCAAGATTGTTACCAAGTAAGTTCACTTGTGACCAATCGTCAATATTTCCGCCTTCATGGTTTTCGCTTAAGTAATGTGTCCAAGTTGTCTACCGAACAACATAACATTTTTTTTTGGTGTCAATTAAAATACTTGATTGAAATAACGTAAGCAAAAATAATTTTTTTTTTCAAACATAAATTAAATAGAAGTCGAAGTTCAAGTTGGATAACATATAGTCCAACTTTTTTAAAGTTCAGTTTAAATGTTATCGGTGCACTTATTTCTTTATTTTCTGGTTTTGTTTTAATTATTAGATGGAAGGTTAAGTGGAGGAGTGAACAAGGAAGGAATCAAGTATTACAACAATCTCATCAATGAGCTCTTACGCAATGGTGAGTCATCCCACCATACATGATCAATAATTTATACAATAAGAGTTACATGCACTCATAAAAAAAGTCATTTTGTCAAACTTATACTTCGCTTTTATTGACGATGCTATTTATAGGTTTAACGCCATTTGTGACACTCTTCCATTGGGATCTTCCCCAAACTTTAGAAGATGAATATGGTGGTTTCTTAAGCCCTCATATTGTGTAAGTGAAGAAATTAGTCCTTTGAGTCGTATTGATAATTTAATTAATAAATACAATTATGACATTTACATTCTAAAATGTGTATATACAGCAATCATTTTCAAGATTACGCAGAACTTTGTTATAAGGAATTTGGTGATCGAGTAAAGCATTGGAGCACAGTGAATGAGCCGTATACCTTCAGTAACAATGGTTATGCACTCGGGTCCCTTGCGCCGGGACGATGCTCCACTTGGCAGCAGCTAAACTGCACCGGCGGAGATTCATCTACTGAACCATATTTGGTAACACACCACCAGCTCCTTGCTCATGCAGCTGCTGTAAAATTGTACAAGAATAGATACCAGGTACAATTAATTAGTTTGTTGCAACAAGAGAGCGGCTACTTTACCTTTTTGTGACTCTAAAACAAACAAACTAAATGTTCTTGTGCAGGCATCTCAAAATGGAGTGATAGGGATAACACTGAATTCACATTGGTTTGAGCCCCTATCGGAAGAAAAAGAAAATAAAAATGCTGCATTACGAGCTTTGGATTTTATGTTAGGATGGCAAGTGTATTTCGAATTTGCTTATGAACATAATATTTACTACTCACTATCGAGCAATACATAATATAATGTCAAGTTAATCCTTGAAATTTTTACGTTCTTATAGGTTTGCTGAGCCATTGACAAGTGGTGACTATCCGCAAAGCATGCGATCTCTTGTTGGAGGCCGATTACCAAAATTCACGAAAGAACAATCCAAGTCGCTAATTGGTTCATTTGATTTTCTTGGACTAAATTACTATACGGGTTACTATGCAAGTGATGCACCTCAAAATAACTCGGCATACGCAAGCTTCGCAACAGATTATGGCGTTAATCTTTCTTGTGAGTACAAATTTAGAATTTAATTCAAGCAATTTAAGTTTATAGAGTAATTAGTTTCTAATATTCATATGTGTTGTGGCAGCTGAGCGTAATGGGGTCCCCATTGGTCCAAAGGTACACATCAAATTACTAGATTAAGCCTTTATAATTTCGACCATTAATCGTTTTGCACATACAAATGAGACTCCTAAAAATCTAAAGATCTTCAAATTTTGGTGCAGGGTGCTTCGGAATGGTTAAATGTTTATCCACGAGGAATTCAAGATCTTTTACTCTACACAAGGAAAAAGTATCACAATCCAATTATTTACATTACCGAAAATGGTAATTTTTTTTCTAGCCTTAAGTAATTGCATGATCAATGTTTCACATATTTTTGGTGTAAAACACACACAAGTGGTACGAAGTCTAAATTTGTAACTACATAATAATGTATTATATATTGTAGGTGTGGATGAGTTGAATGATCCGAAATTATCACTTGCTGAAGCCCTTAATGATACCCACAGAATTGACTACTACAATCGCCACCTTCATTATGTTCAAAATTCTATTGAGTAAGTGTATTAAAAAATTCATTTATAATATTTAAATATATATGTATATGGTATATAGCTTTAGATTTTGAGTTATTGATTCATATTATTGACATTAATATATTTAATTTCCTTTTATTTCTTTTTAGGAATGGTGTCCAAGTGAAGGGATTCTTTCCGTGGACGTTGCTAGACGACTTTGAATGGAATTCGGGATTCAGTGTTCGATTTGGTATCACCTATGTAGATTACAATAATAGGCTTAAAAGGCACCCAAAACTCTCGGCACACTGGTTCAAAAGTTTCCTTGAGAAGTATTGAAAACTTCAGATCATATTCGTCATTCAATATTTGTATTCAATTCAATAATGTGAATTTTATGTATGTACAATAATACTAGGGATTCCAAATTTGTGTACATACAAAATTCGAATTCCAAATATGTGCACATTCAATAATTTCAATTTTAGTCCTTGTATAAGATTAAAATTCCATTCAACCCCCTTGTAAAATTAAACATTGATTTTTTAGTCCTTTGATGAGTGTCAACATACGCATAATTATGAAACTCATTTGTTTGTAATCCTTTGACTGATTGTCTCGAATTTGAGTTATTTATACTAATACCTCTTGAGGTTTTTCGTGTTTTCGCAAAACCCTCTAAGGTCTTGGAAATTACACAAACAACCCCTCAAGTTTCAAAATGGTTTCACATAACTCCAAAAATAAAATAAAAAACCTAAAATTGGATGTAATAGGACTTTTGCATAGACTAAATTATCCGTCATGAAGAACTGTTTGGATACAGTCGCACCCTAATCCCTAAACCCTAACAAAAAAAATAAAAATAAATCATAAGATGCGTCGTACTATTCCATGAGAAAAATCGAAGACGCTTCCTCTCTTCCATATCTTTATCTCTTCCATCTTTGCTCCAACATGAAATCCTTTGTGGCTTTGAAAAGAGAATTCTCAGATCCTGCTATCTCATTGTGACAGGACCCGACCCAAATTCCACTTTGAAATCTGAGCCGAACTCTGTATGTGTTCGACACCTGACAAGTGCTGGGCACTCTTGACCCAAATGCCCTTAAAAGTTTCAAAATTCTTTTTCAAGTTTGACTTCTGCTGAAAATTCGGCAGTCTCCCCTATGAAATGCTCATTTCCCAAAAGTTTTTACCTGTACAAAACTCAATTCGAATATCCACAATCGTTCAGCAGGCATTAGACAAATAATTTGAATGGCCTCAGTCCTCAATACTTAAATAAAACATTTCACCCTCTAATACTGAACTCATCTCTTAGAATACTGTGAATACTTAATCAACTTCCAATAAAACCCAACTTAATAAATTTTCGGCACTTTATTTTAAGGCTGCACCTAGTAACTCTAGGTTGCCTACCTACCCTTACAAAGGGATCAAGCCATACGTAGTTCTTTCAGCCAAACTTATAAGTAATTCAAATCCATTTGCTGAAACTCAAACAATATATATATAAAATTAACATATTACTTAACAGTAGGGAAACGATAAGATTAATAAAATAGCATTTATTTGTAGAAAATCCTTAAAACTTGGAAATCTTTAATTCTTGTCTCATAAAATCAGAAATTAAGTATTAAAACTTGTACTCGAAAATACCAAAATGAAATCATCAGTTTTTGTTTAAACCTTTTAAAACCAAAATATTCTCCACCCAGGCGTACCCCATTCTTGATCCGTCAATTTCCCCAATCTTTCCGTCAATTGCAATAATATACCGTCAATTCCTTGTGGCACATAACGTGACACATCCTCGCAGGCCTCGGTACACAAAGTCAACCCGAGCTGCATTCCTCGCAGAACTCGGGGGACATGTAGTCAGCCCGAGAACGCACATCCTAGCTCCACGCGGTTCAGACGCCCCCGAGACTCGTGGGGCATTGACATAAAAATAAACTGTTTCAAAGGCAACTGAGGGGTACTCCCGTGGTGGGTTTGAAACCATTTTATGAAATTTATCATAAACTATCCCTTATTCCACAAATCCATTTTCCAACTCTTATATCAACTTTCAAAAAACCAGTTCTCAACTACATTTAAAATATATACCACATTCTGTTAAGAACTAGAGTCCATGATTCATCATTTTCAAGCCACTGAGTATATATATTAAATTTAAACATATAATAAGATATTTAATTAATTTCTCGTCCACTCCAAACCAATTTATAAGCCGTTCCCAGCTTTACACAATTAAGCATAATATAATATCCTTAGAAAGTAAAAACGATTACATTAAAACTCATAAGCAATAAATCATCCACTAACACTCAATCCGATACCTTAATAATAATCCCAACAATAATAATAAATATATAAGTAGATATATAAATAAATAACTAAACAAATAATTCCAAGAGATTCCATCACTCTAATAATGCACAAACTTCGAATATAAAAAATAACATCAGGAATACCAAAAATACTATAATACAATTATGAAAATCCAACCATAATCAAAATAATTTCCATAACAGGCAAACCTCGTTTATAAGGTTGTTCTTTCACTTCTCGAATGATGAAACTACCTCGGGTGACTCTTGGTCAACCGAGTGGTCAAACTTTCTAAATTGGGTCAACCAAGCCCGAGGGGCCCACAACCTCTGATTTCCGATCCGAAAGTTTCTATGGGTTCAACGAGGTTTAATAAACATGTCCTTCCAATTTGGTCCGAATCGAACGGTCGGATCACTCGCGATCGTACGATCGGGCGGTTATCGTTAAACTAAACTTTGAATTATTAAATCAGAGTATCCGAGACTACGATTCTCGATCCACGAATTCCTTCACGATCCTAGAGGTGCCTAGATCAACATATTTGAAAATCAAGTTGATTCGACGGTCCTAACCTATTGAACCTGAATAACGCCTAATATGCGATATTCGATCGATAGCCAAACGGTAACCAGATCGATAGCCGGCAGCGTGTGGATGTCCAAAGCGATTCCGGCGATTGGAAAATCTCCAAACCGCCGGTCAAGACTTATACCTACATGATCAGCACATATAGTGGAGCAACTTTTGTTCTTGGACCTACCCCAAAAAGTCCCTGGAAGTGGCCGGAATCAAAGGCCGAAACCGGCCAAAACTTCCATCGCTTATTTACGTCTCAAAACGCAGAAATTTCTTCTAAATCCCACAACCAACAGCTAGAACACATTGAAAGGATGAGAAAGCATAACTGGGTCACACGATTTAGCTGTCGTAAGCGTTCAAACGAGCTTGAGAAAAATTCACCAAAAATCGGCAGGATTCTAGGCTTTACCGGCGACTACGATGGCGGGCTACGGCGGGTAACGGGTGGGGTTGGAAGAGGATGGTGGCCCGATCATTTTGGTACCGGCCCCGTCAAATTTGGTGGCCGGATGAGAGAACTGCTGGCCAAAATGTGGCCGGCTGAGTGCTGCCGTCGTGAGGGGAGAGAGGTTTTGTGGGTAGAGAGAGAGAGAGAGAGAGAGAGAGAGAGAGAAAAGGAAAATCTGGTTTTCAAAAACTGACTTCGCAAAAATTACGGTTATGCCACTAGACTTCTCTTGATCGTAACTTCTTCGTTAGAACTCCGATTTGAGTCCACTACGTGTCTACGGACTCATCTCGACATTCTCTACCCAATGGTACAACTAAAATCCCCATATCATTTTCTGAACAAAAATTCAACTTTTAAACCTATTAAAATATTTATTTAGGACTGGGTTATTACACATAGCACTTTGATCTTTATGCTTTGTAGCGTTACGATTTAAGTTGGGAGGAGTTAATCCAACAAGCCAAGTAATAGGAAGTCAAGGCCCTGCTCCAAGTCAAGACGTTGTGAGCAAAACCCATGTAGCAAATGAAGAAGCTGGTACTCAGCCATTGTGAAGAAGTTGCTCTAGTTTGATTTTTTGGTTTGAGTTAGGATTGACCTTTTTTTTTTTTTTTGGTGGTGATTGGAAACATATTGTAGAAGGCATGGAAGAGACGGAGAGGATGAAGGAAAGCGTCTTTTTTTTCCTTGGGGCAAGCGTACAATGCGTGTCTGATGGGTTGGTTTTTTTCTTTTTACTAATATAATATTGGGTAGAGATTACGGTACAATTCTATCCAAATAGTATTCTAATACCATGAGGGGTATTCTAGTCTATGCAGAAGTATTGTTATATCAGGTTTTAGGTTTTTTTGGATTTTTTGAGTTATGTGAAACCAATTTGAAACATAAGGGGGTGTTTGTGTAATTTTTAGGACCTCAAGGAGTTTTGTGAAAACACGAAAAACCTCAGGGGGTGTTAGGATAACAAAAATCCCTGAGTTTTCACCTATTCGTTTAAATTCTATTGTACTTTAACCATATACCACGATGATAAAATTTTTGAAATTTAATGGCCCACAGTTTAGAGGCTACAGTACGGCTCGTGACACGAGCGCATATGCACAAACTGATCTTGAATCGAACTTGAGGCTCAACTTCAATGACCCAAATTGTCTATTTGGTAGAATCTCATAAAACATCATCCTAGCCCAAAAATAATCAATCAAATTGCAAATTATCAAATTATTTAGTTATGGTCAAGTAAATAAATGAACACAATTATGAAAAGTTGAAATAAAAAATAAAAAATTGGATGATGATCAAGAACTAAGTCTGTGACGAGAGACTACAGCGGAGGCTCACAATCCATCTTCTACTGGTGGTTTAACATTAACAAAATGCAAAAGTCACTTTTGGGCCTTGTAGTTTACCACTTTTATCACTAAGGTCCCTGTAGTTTCAATTTGATCAATTTTGTCCTTGTAGTTTGAATTCCGAGCAATTCAAGGACAAGACCCAATTTTTTTGTCAAATTACGCTAACATAGAAGGGCATTTCAGTCCAATCTCCACAACCATTCCCCAACCAGAGAGAGAGAGAGAGAATAGGTGGTTATGGGGGTGGTTGGTCATTGCTATAGGGTACGGAGTGGGTTGAGTTAGGAGGAAGAGTGACAGGACTCGCCCCAAATTCCTCAGAATCCATTACAGATCCTGTGGTTTTTCCGACATCCAACCGATGCAGCCGCATGCCTTCTCACCTTCGAAGCCAACACCACCGACCGCCATTTTCTCGAGCAGTAGCAATATGGACAATATGATGAGTTTCAATTGTTGGTAAATAGTAAGTCTTTATTATGCATCCACAAATTTCATATGATTGGATCTATTATTTCCTGAAGAAATATAAACATTACATAATTCCCTGAAGTGAATGTAAGCTCTATATCCTTTTCGGAAACAAATGTCACTTACACATTATCCCGGATGTGAAATATTTTTGAAGTTAAATAGTATAAAGGGAGGGTATTGTATGACAAAACCTCCAAGAATTATGATATTTATTGTTAGTGAAACAACACACACAACTATTTGATTTGAAAATTATTTTTGAGTTTAATTACCACTTATTTTGGTAAATATCATAGTAGGTTCTGCAAACCTGACCAAAAGCTATTGACATGTCAAATTATATACTTACAATGTTTGATATTACTTAGTTCCAGAAGAAACTTACATAGCTTCATGCATACACACAATGGAGTTAATGTTGAAATTATGAATAAACAGGACCGATACTTATGGTATCGTGCCAGAAGCATATTAATCATAATTTGCTTCATATGAACTCATTTTCTGATAAGAACCAGAAGTTCTTTGATCTGTAATAATTTATGATGTGAATTTGATTTTTTTTTTTATTGAATAGTTTTGGAGACCATGGTATTTATGTTACACTATATTTTGATGAGACCAATTTCCCGTCATTAGGGGGAGAAAAGGTTGTTCTTGAAGAACGACGTGAATTGCTATGAAATACATTCATTATTGTTTTAACAAAATTTTGTGCCACCTATTGTAAAAGTAAGGTATGAAAGAAATCTCAATATAGAAGATTGCAAGTCAAATGCTAGAAGCATTTAAAAACACAGCTGAAGTGACAAATCACATCAAAATGTTGATGTCCTAATTAGGCAATCTAAAGTGGTGGGAAAAATGATTTATCTAGTTGTGTGCCTAAGTAGTCCACAATTGGCTCCATTGAAGTTGAGACTATATTAAAAGGTCCATGCAACCCAAATAATATAATACTATATGAAATATCCACATTTCTTGTATATGTAAGAAGACATAAGTCCATTAGAAAACAATGAAAGCCCTTGAAGAGGCATGGGTACCCAGTGACTATGAAAATGTCTATATCTTATGCATGCATAAAGAGAAATGTGGGTTTATAAATTGATGATCATCAATGATATTGTTTATATATAGTACGTACTAAAGTTGTAAAGGGCTATGATGATATTGATCCACGTTTTATTATGATTGTCGACAATGTAAAGAAAGATTGGCCAAACTGGAAGAGGTAATCCAATAAAATTGAATATTTTTGAAAAACGTGGAAGAAATGGACCTAGAGTTCAAACACCAAAAGATATGAAATTGTATAGGTTACAAATCAGTTTTTGTGATAAAGTGAAATAAAATCACTTCATATGGAAAAATGTATATCAATGTAAAGACGTGGAATTTTTATGATATTCTCCTAGTATGTTGATGCAGCCATGTTTCTTCTTACAAAGTATATGTTCACTGCATATGTATGGGGACTTGCATTTATATAAAAATCTAAAAAGATTATGAAGTTAAGCATATTGCCAGAAGCGATCTTTTGAAGAATACATATGAATAAATTCTTAGAGATGTAAAATGTCATACATTATATAAATTATTAAAAGAAAATTTCTAAAGAAGTTAAAGAGCCCGAAGCTCAATATATGTATTCAGATATCATGAAATGAAAGTGATCTAATTGCCTCAGTGAGTACTTTGATTGAATTATGAGTTCAAGATCAAGTTCAATATCGTTGCAACATATTCAAATTTTTAAAGAAATTATCAGAATATTTAGGTCTCTTGAAGACCCTATGACATGCTCGCATAATATACACAAATTTATATGAATAGCTTATTACATCATGCAATTTTATACTCTTATCCTCGTAACGGTAACGTATGAGTTTGCTTATATTATTATTTTGATGATATTATAGAATATGATGTTATTTTAAGAACTGTTAATGTGAAAGGATCTAGATATTTTTGGTCTTACTAACCTCAACAGGGATTCAAAAGAATGACACACATACATCCTCCAATGATGATATTGAAGAAATTATTATACAAAGCATTACCAAAGCTTGCTCTACAGAAGAAAAATGATATATCAATATCATTTGTGTTGTATCTTCAAATAATTCGAGTTTGTCGTCATCCGGGGGAGGATTCAACAATTTTCTTCATATAGGACATATGCGCATTGTACTCTTTTCCCTTCGACTAGGTTTTTGTCCCACCGAGTTTTTCCTATCAATGTTTTAACGAGGCAGCATAAGAGCGTCCAACACCATATCAATGATCCAGAAGCATGAGTTGGTGGATGACCATCATACCTCTTAGCATTCACCCTTTCTAATTATATGTAACTTATACACTAAATACCATAGTTATAGGCTTGTAATTTATGAGTTGTTAATGTCTTCTTATCACTGTAAGCCTATAAATAAGAGGTCTTACCAGGATGAGATATACAAGTTGATTAACACAAATTCTATTGTCTTTCTCTACTTTCCAATTCTCTCTACAATTTTCTCTTAGTTTTATAACAATAATCCCATAACATAAACAATAAAATAATCTCAAAATCCCAACATAAACAAAATAACTCATAAAAATCAAGACTCGTTTATGAGGTCATTCTAGTACTTTTCGAAGGGTGAAACTACCTCGGAAGACTCACGGTCAATTGAGGGGTCAAACTTCCCATATTGGTCAATCGAGCTTGCGGGGCCCACGACATCCGATTTCCATTCTGAAAGTTCCTACAGGTTCAACAAAGCCTACTCAACACGTCCTGTAAGTTTGGTCTCGATCGAGCAGTGGAATTTGAGCCGATCGCACGATCGAACGGTGATCACTTCGCCTAACGATGGAATAATTGATTCGGAGTATCCAGGACTCCGATTCTCGATCCGCTATTTCCTACACGATCCTAGAGGTACATAGAACAACATATTTGAAATTGGGACTGATCGAACGGTCTGAACCTATCAAACCCAGATATTGCATATTAGGTGCAATATCTGTTCGACTGTCAAACGGTAACCAATTCCAAATCCGAGCATATTGTCGTGCTCAAGACGACAAGGGGAGCATTTTAGAACATAATGGGCTGCCGTACATTGGCCCACGCGCTGCCGGTAATGGGCCGCCGTACATTGGCCCACGCGCCGCCACCCGTGCCGACAGCGCGTGGGTGTTATGAGAAAATTTCGGCGACGAAAAATTCTCTAAATACCCTACAATACCTATACAAATACATACAGACTAACGAGCGGATTGATTTTTTTTCTCAGACCATGGCCAAAAACTAACCGGAACTAGCCGGAACGAAGCCGAAATTGTCGGCATAATTGGGGGTTAGAAATCGATCTCCAAAACCTCAAAATGGGACCCCTGAAATCGTCGGAAATCGCACGAACACTCTCGGTGACGAAACGTGGGTTTTGGCTCGGTAAGTCGAAAATCGCGACCAATCTTGGAGTTTCGATGGTGGAAATGGCTATGGATGCGTAGAGGAGGAAGAGACGATTCTTTGGCAACAAGAATCGTTAGATTTGGTAGATGGACAAAGGAGAAAACGTCATCTAAAGAATAGGCTGTCGCATGAAGGTGAGAGGCACGCGGGGAGAGGGAGAGAAGGAGCGAGAGAGAGAGCTGATCTGTTTTTAAAATTCAAAATGAGTCCATAAACACGTTCAAATCGGAGTTGTAATGAGAAAGATACGATCTAAAAACTCTCAGTGGCACAATCGTAATTATTTCAAAATTTGATTTTAATAAAAACAGAAAACCCTCCCATTTCTCTCTCTCTCTCTCTCTCTTGCTGGTTCGCACGACCCTCCCCCCCAAGCACAGCCGCATGACTTCTCACCTTCGCAGCCAACACCACCAACCGCCATTTTCTCCGGGACCGATCTCAAAACGACCGGCTGGTCTTCCTCTTCTGACCCCAGCCAAGCCCAGCTGCCATCGCCACTGGAATTCGCCTGAAATTGCAGAAAAACGGCCGAAATTTCATCAAAATTTCTGACGTCGTTTCGGACGTTTCCGGCAACCAATCTCTTCGAATTAGGTATGATTTTTCAACATCTCGACGTGTTCTAGCTGCTGGTTGTGTTAGTTTTGAGAAATTTCTGTGTTAGCAAATCAAATAAGCGATGGAAGTTTGGCCGGTTTTCGGCCTCCGATTCCGGCCACTTCCGTCGACTTTTCGAGGTAGGTCCAAGAACAAAAGTTTCTCCACTCCATGTGCTGAACCTATAGTGTAAATCTAGGCTGGTGGTTTGGAATTTTACCGATCACCAGAAATTTCTTTGGGCACCCATGTGCTGGGTGGCGCATGGGCCACTTTTTGGCCGGTCCTTGAGTCCTAAAATACTCCTCTTGTCGTCCCGAGCACGATGGTATGCTCGGATATGAATTTGGATATCATTTGATCGTCGATCGGATATCGCATATTAGGCGTTATCCGGGTTCGATATGTTGGGGCCGTTGGATTGATTCCAATTTAGTATATGTTGATCTAGGCACTTCTAGGATCATGTAGGATTTTGCGGATCGTGAATTGGAGCCCCGGATGTTCCGATTGAATAGCTTAAAGTTTGCGTTTTACGATAACCGTCCGATCGTGCGATCGCGAGCGATCCGACCGTCCGATTCAGACCAAACTTGCAAGACGTGTTTCCTAAACCTTGTGGACATTTGTTGTTAAGTGTATTTTGTTTTCCAATTATGGAATTTTTTGCATATTGAGTTTTGATTGATAATTGATTTATTATGGATTAATGAGGATATGAGATCTCTAAAAGTTAGTATTTATCATTAACTAATATTATTATGATTATTATTAAGGTATATGGATTGGGTGGTATCGGGTTATTTACGAAAGTCTATTATTTTAATTATGGAGTATAGTATTTTATGGAAGTTAAGTGTAAGCAAGTTTTGATTTCTATTTGAATTATTTTTGGGGGTCTTTCAAGGATGTATGCTTGCGAGTTTGAATTTCGATACTATGAATAAATATTTGGGAAAATTGAATTAAGGATTTGAAATATTATTTTTATAATATATATAGATATGAGGTTATGAAAAAGGGCTATCGGTTCGGTCTCGGCTTTTATCTTGCGACATGAGACTTTCCGTTTATATTTTATTAGTATTAATATTATTAATATTATTATTACTATTATTATCAGTGCCATTAATATTATTTATAAAGGATTATGGTGACCTTGTATAAGATACGGTGTTTACTTAATTATGATTTTCTTTTGGTTTTCAACAAGGAAGTACGGGTGTTATTTTATGATATGTGTATTTATATATATATATTTAAGTTAGATGGGAAGGATCTGTTTAGTAATGGGTGTTTCAGTTTTTGAGGCTTAATTAATTTCATATTGGATTATGTGTGTTGAGGAATTTTTATCCACTCTATGATTAAATAACTGGACAAGAGTATGTAATGAGTTTGGGGTACCTTATTGATTGGTGATGTGAATATGTGGTTGCACTATACTATGTACCCTCCCTTGATTGTTGGGCCCACACGTGGCGTTGGACTTTTCGGCGTGTGGGTATATATATGATTTTGTTGTTAGTATCACACGTGGCGTTGGATCTTCCGGCGTGTAGGTATATATGATCTTCTTGTTAGTATCACATGTGGCGTGGGATCTTCCGGCATGTGATGAAGTAGTCCGCGTGCGTAGAACATGGTTTAGTTGGGCCACACGTGGCATTGGATCTTCCGGCGTGTGGGCTCATTGAAATACTAGTTACCTTGCCACACGTGGCATTGGATTATCCAGCGTGTGAGCATGTATGGTTATGTTATTAGCTTATCACACGTGGCGTTGGATTATCCGGCGTGTGATAGAGGATCTGTATACTTGGGTTACTGATACTTTACTACGCGTGGCGTTGGACTCTCCGGCGTGTAGTAAAGTAAGAAGGAGAGGAAAAAGTGACTATTATACTATGTCGGGGAAAGTTTAATGTTTAGAAAAGATTATGATGGGTATGACGTAATTTAAAGTAAAGGGAAAGGAATAATTCTAGAATCTACTTGTTAGTATTGCTGAAAATGATCATATGTTATTTGAATCGGGATTTTCGTATGTAGAACCACGTGTGGCTTGATCCCTCGCAAAGGGGTACGTAGGTAACCTGCGGTCTTACCTAGGTGCAGCCACGAACTGAAGTTATTTTGGTCTTTGGATGAAATTGGTTTTGACTTTGTCGATGGTCCTTAAGCTCGATTGGAAACGAGGCTGGAGTGAGGGTTTATTTGTATTTTCCGTTTGACTAAGAGAGTGGTGTTAAAGTGTGGTTGTGGTCAAGACAGATATGATTCTCGTCTTGGATTGTTGTACGACTAGAGCCGAGTCCTTAACCTACTTACGATAGTGTTTTGTTGTTAAACATTGCATGACAGAATTTGGGAGGATATTATATGTTATTTTCAGAGGGCATGCATAAATGAGTTGGAGTTCAATTAATTGCATCGTTCATTTTCATTTTTGACTTAAGAGCATTGCTGGTAGTGCTGCTTCGAGTTATTTGAAGGCCAGAGGCCATCTTTGTAAACTGCATGAATTTAGCTTGTGCATACTGCCGGTTGGTGATATTTAACTGTGTTTTGACATGTTCGAAAAATTGGTAATGTCCGTTTTACAGGGGAGACTCTGCCAAAATTGCAGCAGAAAGTCTGGTACCTATTTTCCTTAATTTGGAAAAGAGGCTATAGTATTGGTAAGAGGCCCTGGCTTTGGTGTGATGTCAGATTTTTCCATAGGATTCGTCTCGGGTTCTGAGGAATTCAGGGCGGGTCCTGTCAGGTTGTGGAGGGTCTATTAGTTGGACCGAAATGCCCTTCCATGTTAGAGTAATTGACAAAAAATTGGAGATTTTCCTTGTATTGTTTGGAATTAAAACTACATGGACCTTAGTGGTAAAAGTGGTAAGCTACAGGGAACAAAATGACTTTTCAATTGGCTATTGGATTTCGTCCCGCAACTAGAAGAAGATCTCTTTGGGGGTCACTATGGCGTGGCTGAATGTAGAGCAGTCTGCCCCTACAGCGTTTGATCAGTAGATTATTTAGAACTTCGGAAGATGGTGTCTTAACAAAATAAATTTATTCTACACGTAGATGCATGTCAAAATTAATAATAGCACTGATTCCATAAAAAATTCTAGGAGATTAAAAATAATATTTAAAAAATGATTTCGAAAGGTAAGTTTCAATTTAAGATGTGCTTGAACATGTGCGTAGTTAGCGTACGTGGAAAACTCATACTTGCTTATTTATGTTACATCCACCCTAGGCGTACCCCAATTCATAATCCGTCAATTCCACTAATATTTCATCAATTCCAAGTACCATGAATGTTACATCCTCACAGAACTCGGGGGATACGTAGTCAGCCCAAGAACTCATATCCATCAAATCCCCTCGCATGACCCAGGAAGATATAATCAACCTGAGAACGCAAATCCTCGCACCACACGATTCGGGCGTCCCCGAGACTCGTGGGGCATTATCATAAATGACAAGACTGTTCCAAAGGCAACTGGGGGGGTACTCCTGGGGTGGGTGTGAAAACCATATTCCGAAACTTATCATAAAATTCCTCTTATTCCACAAATCCATTTTTAAAATGAGATCAATCCCAACATTCCTTAATTGAGTTTGACCATGCATCATCTTTCAAAACTGTTCCCAACTACATTTAAATATGTACCACATACTATTGAGAACTAATATCCATAATTCATCGATTTCAAGCCATTGAGCATATGTTAAATATAGACATATAATTAGACATATAATTAATTTCTTATTCACGCCAAAATCCGATTAACAAGTCATTCCCAATTCTACACAATTAACCATAATATAATATACTTAGAAAGTAAATGCGATTGCATAGTAAGTCATAAACATTTAAATAATCTTTCATAGTATAATATCATTCTAAAAACAAAGCTCCAATTACATTTACAACTACTAATGGCATCAACTGAGCTGACAGAGCCCACAATCTAAATCGACTATGCTCGTAGGGCTCACGACCTCAATTTGTTATATGCCAATTCTTATTGGTCCATAACCATAAGTTCAGCCCATTCTAAAAGTCTTGTCACGATCCATCGATCGGTTTGACCCCGATCGTGGAATTGACCAATTAGGCCCGCGAGGCCCACAACCTCCGATTTCTGATCCGAACATTCCTATGAGTCCAACAAGGTCTACTTAACAAATTTTGAGAGTTTGGTGTCAATCGAGCGGTCGGATCGCTCTTTAGTTTACATTAAAATTTTCACATTAACAAAAGGGAAAAAGTCATTTTTGGGCCTTTTAGTTTACCGCTTTTACCACTAAAGCCCCTGTAGTTTCAATTTGATCAATTTTGTCCGTGTAGTTTGAATTCTTAGCAATTCAAGGACAAGGCTCAATTTTTTTTGGTCAAATTACTCTAATATAGAGGGGCATTTCGGTCCAATCTTGCATCCCCTCCACAACCATTCCCCAGCCATAAAGAGAGAGAGAGAGAGAGAGAGAGAGAGAGAGAGAGAGAGAGAGAGGGGGAGAGAATAGGTGGTTGTGGGGGGTGGTTGGTTGTTGCTGTAGGGCAAGGAGTAGAAGTGGTAGGGTATGGAGGGAGAGGAGGGATGTGGGACTTATATTCATCAACATGCCCTCTCATGTGGGACCACCACATAGTGGGCCACACATAGAGTTAAGTCCACATTGGAGTCAAGTGTTCAAACCCAACACGTGAGCACCACATATTGGGTAAAGGTAAACATTCAAGCCCAACATGTGAACACCGTGGTCTCAAATAAATAAATTAAATAAATTAAATAAATTAAATAGATTAAATATATGGTTAAAATTGGGTCAGGGTGTCACAACCTACCTCCTTATAAAAATTTCTTCCTCGAAATTTCATACCTGTCATTCGAAGAAATGAGGGTACTTGGCCCATATCTGCACCTCAAGTTCCCAAGTGGCTTCCCCAACGGCTTGACCTGATGGGGACTTAACTTCCCACGTTTCCCGAACCTCATCACACCTTCCACCGAGATAATTCTAAGAATACCCACTCATCAACCGCAACTCAATATCCTTAGACCAAATGTCCACATAACACTTCTATCGATATTGTGTCACTTTAAACTCCGCCAATGTCATCCTCTATATGATTATGGAAAAGCTTACTAGGTCTAGTACTCGCAACTTTTGGAGTTGATGATGAAGCTTCGATCCAAGGTTCACTCGGTTTAAAGCATTCCAAAAGCTGAAGTAATTCCAACAATAAGTGCTAAATACAAAAAGAAACTAGATCACACCAAATAATTATGAAATACAATCACATAAGAACTTGGCATATTTGGCATCTCCGACAACGTAATCTAACTCCTTCACATACCTGGCCTTTAAAACATGAATATCACCAAAATGTAGACTTGGATGCCGGTACACTAGTACCTCTCCCAACATTTGTCCACTGTCAAGGATAACACAAACTTCGTCTCTTTTCAGAATCCCTGTTGGATTAGTTGTCCCCCTCCACATAAAACTCTGAGGACTACAAATTTTTGCCTTTTCTAAGACTGTTATTTTCCTCTTCCTTTAGAATTGACAGTCGATATTGCAAATATGATTCTTTGAGAGGAATACCATAAAGGATTATTTTTACCAAATTGCAATCATCATCCATCTCACCATGGTTATAGGCAACTTTGAATGTTGCACGCCTACTACAGAAAGCACCATGAGTATCTTCTAGATCTTTTGTAATTATCTCCAACGAATTCATTGTTTAATCATCTGAAATCGTTGGATCAATGTCATCTTTAACCATTGATGGTCAAATCTGGATTGTTTTTGGTGGCAATGTTTTATTGATCAGAAAGGTTCCCTTCACAACACAGCCTTTGTAAAAAGTCGGAACTGCAAGAGCAAAGGCTCAATATATTCCTTACTGACATAGTCTCCTTTGAGTAAACCCTTCGGGCAGAGTAAAGCCAAATCCTCATATATGAGTCTAGTTCCATCCGTATGTATAAGAGGCTTTCCATCTCTATGGATACGATTACCAGATTCATCTAGACAATACTCATAAGTGATGTCCTCAACCTTTACAAGTGACCAATCTACTACTAAGCTCTCTGTCTTTGACAAAATGAGTGAAAACTTAGCCGTATAGTTGGACACACTAGATACAGTATGTGCGTGCATAAAAATGCATCATGTTTCGTGAATTTGTATGTTAGAGAACTTATCATCTCCACTCCTATCAATCGCAGCATTAGAGCCCACACGAAATAAGTAACATTTCACCCAAAACACCGTTACTTCTCAATTGGGTTTGCCACAACTCATAGTTGACTTTTGCAACTCCGAACATAAGGTTCACTACGTTTTCTAGGGTTACAAACTTACGAAACATCTATAATACAATTTGTGACGTCCTTCACGTCAAAGAGGCATCATTTTGCATCGGAACACACCACACTGCCAAAAGTTAAGGATACACACTAGGTGTGAAGTCCATAGGAATTTGAACCTAATGCTCTGATACCAAATTGACAGGACCCAACCCAAATTCCATTTTGGAATCTGTATCGAACCCTTTGCGTGTCCAACACCTGGCAGGTGTTGGGCATAAATGTCCAAAATACCCCTCTTTCCCTAAACCGCAAAATGAAAACACACTTAAGGGTTTCACTTCTGCCAGAAAACCGGTAAAGTCTCCACTGAAAAATGGACATTTTCCAATAAATTTCCACCTGTAAAAATATACAGTTAAAATTGAAAAACCCCAATTGTTCAGCATGCATTAGACAAATAAATCTAAATGGCCTCAGGCCTCTTTATACCACATAAATCATTCAACCATCTGAATATGGTCTCAACTCTTAGAACAACATGGATACGTTATCAATTTCCAATATGACCTAGCTGAACAAATTTTCAGCACTTGATCTTGCGGCTGCACCTAGTAACTCTAGGTTGCCTACGTACCCTTACCAAGGGATCAAGCCACACGTAGTTCTTTATACAAGAAAACAAAGTTCAACCCATATGTAAGCATATGATTTTTTTTAATTTTTTTTTTCCGAATGTAAGCATATGATTTAAACGTTCCTTCACATGTAAAAATGGTTTGAATAAAACATGCTTCCATCTTTCACATGTAAAAACAAACTCATCACTTAAGAAAATAGTTGTGAATTGTATAAAATCCTTAAAATTTTAGAAAACCCTCAATCCTTGTCTTATAAATCGAAAAACATGTATTAAAACTTTTACCAATAAGTACCAAGATAAAATCATAAATTTTAGTTTAAAAAACATATCAAAACTCAAATACTCTCCACCTAGGCATACCCCTATTCATAATCCGTTAATTCCACTAATATTCCATCAATTCCAAGTACCATGTATGTTACATCCTCGCAGAACTCGGGGAACATGTGGTCAGCCCAAGAACGCATATCCTCAC
This sequence comes from Prunus avium, assembly GCF_965620075.1. Lineage (NCBI taxonomy): Eukaryota > Viridiplantae > Streptophyta > Magnoliopsida > Rosales > Rosaceae > Prunus > Prunus avium. The sequence goes on from NC_142291.1 coordinate 24,329,524, forward strand.
AGAACTCAAGGGACACGTAGTCAGCCTGAGAACTCATATCCGTCAAATCCCCTCGCATGACCCAGGAAGATATAATCAACCTGAGAACGCAAATCCTCGCACCACACGATTCAGGTGTCCCCGAGACTCGTGGGGCATTATCATAAATGACAAGACTGTTCCAAAGACAACTGGGGGGGTACTCCTGTGGTGGGTTTGAAAACCATATTCCGAAACTTATCATAAAATTCCTCTTATTCCACAAATCCTTTTTTAAAACGAGATCAATCCCAACATTCCTTAATTGAGTTTGACCATGAATCATCTTTGAAAATTGTTCTCAACTACATTTAAATATGTACCACATACTATTGAGAACTAGTATCCATAATTCATCGATTTCAAGCCATTGAGCATATGTTAAATATAGACATATAATTAATTTCTTATTCACGCCAAAATTCGGTTAACAAGCCATTCCCAAATCTACACAATTAAACATAATATAATATACTTAGAAAGTAAACGCGATTGCGTAGTAAGTCATAAACATTTAAATAATCTTTCATAGTATAATATCATTCTAAAACAAACCTCCAATTACAATTACAACTACTAATGGCCTTAACTGAGCCGACAGAGCCCACAATCTAAATCAACTGTACTCGTAGGGCTCACGACCTCAATTTGTTATATGCCAATTCCTATTGGTCCATAACCATAAGTTCAGCCCATTCTAAAAGTCTTGTCACGATCCATCGATCGGTTTGACCAATTAGGCCCGCGAGGCCCACAACCTCCGATTTCTGATCCAAACATTCCTATGAGTCAATCAAGGTCTACTTAACAAATTCCGAGAGTTTGGTCTCAATCGAGCGGTTGGATCACTCTTGATCGCACGATCGGACGATCATTGTTTTACGTAAACTTTGAATCCTTGATTCGGAGTATCCGGGACTCTGATTCTTGATCCGTGAGTTCCTACCTGATCCTTGAGGTACACATGGATTACTGCAGAGGTGCACAATCCATCTTCTACTGGTGGTTTCAATTTTTTTGATCAATTTTGTCCGTGTTGTTTGAATTCTTAGCAATTCAAGGACAAGGCTCAATTTTTTTGGTCAAATTACTCTAATATAGAGGGGCATTTCTGTCCAATCTTGCATCCCCTCCACAACCATTCCCCAGCCACAGAGAGAGAGAGAGAGAGAGAGAGAGAGAGAGAGAGAGAGAGAGAGAGGAATAGGTGCTTGTGGGGGTGGTTGGCTGTTGCTGTAGGGCAAGGAGTGGGTTGAGTTAGGAGGAAGAGGTAGGGTATGGAGGGAGAGGAGGGATGGGAGAAGGTTGTCGGGGAGGGGTGCTGGGTGGTTGTGGAGGGTTTGTTAGTTGGACCGAAATGCCCCTCCATGTTAGAATAATTGACAAAAAAAATTGGAGATTTTCCTTGCATTGCTGGGAATTAAAACTACATGGACTTTAGTGGTAAAAGTGGTAAGCTACAGGAACCAAAATGACTTTTTGTCTTAACAAAATAAACTTATTCTACATATAGATGCATGTCAAAATTAATAATAGCACTGATTCCATATAAAATTGTAGGAGATTAAAAAAAATATTAAAAAAATGATTTCAAAAGGTAAGTTTCAATTTGGGATGAAAGAACAACGTGAAGAAGTGATAATGATTTTCAGATGTGCTTGAACATGTGTGTAGTTGGCGTACGTGGAAAACTCATCCTTGCATATTTAGAGTCCAATAAGATAAACATGCAGTGATGACTTTTTAAAATAAAATATAATAAATTCAAGCCGTTTTTCCCTTTTGCTACTCTTTTGACGTTTTCAAAAGATGATGTACCTTGAATTAGGACATGAAGGGAAATCTCATATAATATCAGAAAATGTGAAAATAAGTGAATTGATAAACAGAAATTAGAGAAAAGAACCTAATTGCATTGCCATAACTTGAGATGTTTTTTGTTGGTAATCTTGATAAGTATAAGTTGACTATCTGGTTGGCATGGTGAAATAAATTTCTTTGCAAAACACGTGTGCATGCCATTAGAAGGGTGTTGAGGGCGCAACTCTGGTTGGCATGGAAAGTTTCATATTTGGATGAATAATCAAACACGAATAGTGTGAGTAGCTGCAAATTCTGATTTAGTCTCCCAAAGGGTCAAATGTTGAAAAGAATTTGACGGAGTCAAATTTTGACAAGAATTTGACGGACCATTATTTTCTTGACACTGTAAGTTTGTAGATTGTTAAAATTTTTGTACATAATATATGTGATTTCTTTTTTGTTTAACGAACTAGAATATTTAGTTTTATTTGATTTCTTTTTTGTGCCTTGTACAATTGGTTGGTTTTCAAAAACTGAAACTTACTTTGGGTTGATTTCTTGTTTCATTTCCAGGATAACTGTACCTATAAAAGAATATATATTCCAAGAAATTAGGGATTTATTAGATAAATATTTATTATGGGAAGAAAAATACCATTAAAACCAAAGGAATGAAGGGTAAACAAAAAGTCATTCCTGCACGTTTATCTTTAGGGTAAACAGAAAGAAAATTGCTATGAGAATTGTACATGCTTTGACCATAAATATTATGCCCAATAATTTAAACAATCTACAAATTTACATTGTGAAGAAAACAACTCTATGTCAAATTTCTTTTCACAGTTTGACCCAAACGGCTAGTAGGAGACTTATATTGCGTGTTTGAATATAGCAGTTGAGTTTTGGGAGGAGACAAACTCATTCAAATATGAAACTCGCCATTTCCCTTTGACATTCTACGTAGTTGCCCCCTCAAACCCATTCAATGCCCATGTGTGTTTACTATTCTCATGCGCAGCACGTACTTCCTCCTCTATATAAAGGCCATGCAGCATGACAGCCATAGCCAACTTACACTTTTCAAGATTATTACCAACAACAACAAAAAAAACCTCAAGTTATGGCAATGCAATTACATTATTCTTTTCTCTTAGGCATACTGCTACTAATTGGCTTTGCTTTGACAAATAGCGAAGCTGATATTAGAGCTCCACCCACACATTTTGACACTGCTTCTCTCAATAGGAGCAGTTTTCCAGAAGGGTTCATATTTGGTGTAGGTTCTGGATCTTACCAAGTAAGTCCTTTTCTGGGCTTTAATTTGACTTTTGATTAGGGTTTTCTTTCAAATTCAGACCAAGCATCGATCCAAGCAAGAATATTGACATCTTCTTCATTGTGTCTCTTGTGTATTTTAGTATGAAGGTGCTGCAAAAGAAGGTGGTAGAGGACCAAGCATTTGGGATACCTTCACCCACAAATATCCAGGTTTGTCCAATCAAATCATCAATTAGTTAAAATAACAAAATCGTACTACTTTTACTCTTATGCTCTAAATAAATAAATTTTCTATGATTAATTGCAGAAAAGATTAACGATAGCAGCAATGGAGATATCACTGTTGATCAATATCACCGCTATAAGGTTCATGACCTAATGTGCACATATTAAATTTTGAAGCATGAAGAAAACTCATCACATTGAAAATAAGCTCCCCATATAATTTTTATCTGATTTCTTTTTTGTTATGCACTGTAGGAAGATGTGGGGATTATGAAGAATATGGGGTGGGATGCTTATCGATTCTCTATCTCATGGTCAAGATTGTTACCAAGTAAGTTCACTTGTGACCAATCGTCAATATTTCTGCCTTCATGGTTTTCGCTTAAGTAATGTGTCCAAGTTGTCTACTGAACAATATAACAATTTTTTTTTTTGTCAATTAAAATACTTGATTGAAATAACGTAAGCAAAAATATTTTTTTTTTTCAAACATAAATTAAATAGAAGTCGAAGTTCAAGTTGGATAACATATAGTCCAACTTTTTTAAAGTTCAGTTTAAATGTTATCGGTGCACTTATTTCTTTATTTTCTGGTTTTGTTTTAATTATTAGATGGAAAGTTAAGTGGAGGAGTGAACAAGGAAGGAATCAAGTATTACAACAATCTCATCAATGAGCTCTTACGCAATGGTGAGTCATCCCACCTTACATGATCAATAATTTATACAATAAGAGTTACATGCACTCATAAAAAAAGTCATTTTGTCAAACTTATAACTCGCTTTTATTGACGATGCTATTTATAGGTTTAACGCCATTTGTGACACTCTTCCATTGGGATCTTCCCCAAACTTTAGAAGATGAATATGGTGGTTTCTTAAGCCCTCATATTGTGTAAGTGAAGAAATTAGTCCTTTGAGTCGTATTGATAATTTAATTAATAAATACAATTATGACATTTACATTCTAAAATGTGTATATACAGCAATCATTTTCAAGATTACGCAGAACTTTGTTATAAGGAATTTGGTGATCGAGTAAAGCATTGGAGCACAGTGAATGAGCCGTATACCTTCAGTAACAATGGTTATGCACTCGGGTCCCTTGCGCCGGGACGATGCTCCACTTGGCAGCAGCTAAACTGCACCGGCGGAGATTCATCTACTGAACCATATTTGGTAACACACCACCAGCTCCTTGCTCATGCAGCTGCTGTAAAATTGTACAGGAATAGATACCAGGTACAATTAATTAGTTTGTTGCAACAAGAGAGTGGCTACTTTACCCTTTTGTGACTCTAAAACAAACAAACTAAATGTTCTTGTGCAGGCATCTCAAAATGGAGTGATAGGGATAACACTGAATTCACATTGGTTTGAGCCCCTATCGGAAGAAAAAGAAAATAAAAATGCTGCATTACGAGCTTTGGATTTTATGTTAGGATGGCAAGTGTATTTCGAATTTGCTTATGAACATAATATTTACTACTTACTATCGAGCAATACATAATATAATGTCAAGTTAATACTTGAAATTTTTACCTTCTTATAGGTTTGCTGAGCCATTGACAAGTGGTGACTATCCGCAAAGCATGCGATCTCTTGTTGGAGGCCGATTACCAAAATTCACGAAAGAACAATCCAAGTTGCTAATTGGTTCATTTGATTTTCTTGGACTAAATTACTATACGGGTTACTATGCAAGTGATGCACCTCAAAATAACTCGGTATACGCAAGCTTCGCAACAGATTATGGCGTTAATCTTTCTTGTGAGTACAAATTCAGAATTTTATTCAAGCAATTTAAGTTTATAGAGTAATTAGTTTCTAATATTCATATGTGTTGTGGCAGCTGAGCGTAATGGGGTCCCCATCGGTCCAAAGGTACACATCAAATTACTAGATTAAGCCTTTATAATTTCGACCATTAATCGTTTTGCACATACAAATGTGACTCCTAAAAATCTAAAGATCTTCAAATTTTGGTGCAGGGTGCTTCGGAATGGTTAAATGTTTATCCACGAGGAATTCAAGATCTTTTACTCTACACAAGGAAAACGTATCACAATCCAATTATTTACATTACCGAAAATGGTAATTTTTTTCTAGCCTTAAGTAATTGCATGATCAATGTTTCACATATTTTTGGTGTAAAACACGCACAAGTGGTACAAAGTCTAAATTTGTAACTACATAATAATGTATTATATATTGTAGGTGTGGATGAGTTGAATGATCCGAAATTATCACTTGCCGAAGCCCTTAATGATACCCACAGAATTGACTACTACAATCGCCACCTTCATTATGTTCAAAGTTCTATTGAGTAAGTGTATTAAAAAATTCATTTATAATATTTAAATATATATATATATGTATATGGTATATAGCTTTAGATTTTGAGTTATTGATTTATATTATTGACATTAATATATTTAATTTCCTTTTATTTCTTTTTAGCAATGGTGTCAAAGTGAAGGGATTCTTTCCGTGGACGTTGCTAGATGACTTTGAATGGAATTCGGGATTCAGTGTTCGATTTGGTATCACCTATGTAGATTACAATGACAGGCTTAAAAGGCACCCAAAACTCTCGGCGCACTGGTTCAAAAGTTTCCTTAAGAAGTATTGAAAACTTCAGATCATATTCGTCATTCAATATTTGTATTTAATTCAATAATGTGAATTTTATGTATGTACAATAATACTAGGGATTCCAAATTTCTGTACATACAAAATTTGAATTCCAAATTTGTGTACATTCAATAATTTCAATTTTAGTCCTTGTATAAGATTAAAATTCCATTCAACCCCCTTGTAAAATTAAACATTGATTTTTAGTCCTTTGATGAGTGTCAACATACGCATAATTATGAAACTCATTTGTTTGTAGTCCTTTGACTGATTGTCTCGAATTTGAGTTATTTATACTAATACCTCTTGAGGTTTTTCTTGTTTTCTCAAAACCCTCTAAGGTCTTGGAAATTACACAAACAACCCCTCAGGTTTCAAAATGGTTTCACATAACTCCAAAAATAAAATAAAAAACCTAAAATTGGATGTAATAGGACTTTTGCATAGACTAAATTATCCGTCATGAAGAACTGTTTGGATACAGTCGCACCCTAATCTCTAAACCCTAACAAAAAAAAAGAAGATAAATCATAAGACGCATCGTACTATTCCATGAGAAAAATCGAAGATGCTTCCTCTCTTCCATATCTTTATCTCTTCCATCTTTGCTCCAACATTGAAATCCTTTGTTGCTTTGAAAAGAGAATTCTTAGATCCTGCTATCTCATTGTGACAGGACCTGACTCAAATTCCACTTTGAAATCTGTGCCGAACCCTGTGTGTTCGACACCTGACAGGTGCTGGGCACTCTTGACCAAAATGCCCTTAAAAGTTTCAAAATTCTTTTTCAAGTTTGACTTCTGTTGAAGATTCGGCAGTCTCCCCTATGAAATGCTCGTTTCCCAAAAGTTTTTACCTATACAAAACTCAATTCGAATATCCACAATCGTTTAGCAGGCATTAGACAAATAATTTGAATGGCCTCAGGCCTCAATACTTAAATAAAACATTTCACCCTCTAATACTGAACTCAACTCTTAGAATACCGTGAATACTTAATCAACTTCCAATAAAACCCAACTAAATAAATTTTCGGCACTTGATTTTAAGGCTGCACCTAGTAACTCTAGGTTGCCTACGTACCCTTACAAAGGGATCAAGCCATACGTAATTCTTCCATCCGCTGAAACTCAAACAATATATATATATATATATATATATATATATATATATATATAATTAACATATTACTTAACAGTAGGGAAAAGATAAGATTAATAAAATAGCATTTATTTGTAGAAAATCCTTAAAACTTGGAAATCTTTAATTCTTGTGTCATAAAATCAGAAATTAAGTATTAAAACTTGTACTCGAAAATACCAAGATGAAATCATCAGTTTTAGTTTAAACCTTTTAAAACCAAAATATTCTCCGCCCAGGCATACCCCATTCTTGATCCGTCAATTTCCCCAATCTTTCCGTCAATTGCAATAATATACCGTCAATTCCTTGTGGCACATAACGTGACACATCCTCGCAGGCCTCGGTAACACAAAGTCAACCCAAGCCGCATTCCTTGTCGAACTCGGGGGACATGTAGTCAGCCCGAGAACGCACATCCTCTCTCCACAGGGTTCAGACGTCCCCGAGACTCGTGGGGCATTGCCATAAAAATAAACTGTTTCAAAGGCAACTGAGGGGTACTCCCGTGGTGGGTTTGAAACCATTTTCTGAAATTTATCATAAACTATCCCTTATTCCACAAATCCATTTTCCAACTCTTATATCAACTTTCAAAAAACCAGTTCTCAACTACATTTAAAATATATACCACATTCTGTTAAGAACTAGAGTCCATGATTCATCATTTTCAAGCCACTGAGTATATATATTAAATTTAAACATATAATAAGATATTTAATTAATTTCTCGTCCACTCCAAACCAATTTATAAGCCGTTCCTAGCTTTACACAATTAAGCATAATATAATATCCTTAGAAAGTAAAAACGATTACATTAAAACTCATAAGCAATAAATCATCCACTAACACTCAATCCGATACCTTAATAATAATCCCAATAATAATAATAAATATATAAGTAGATATATAAATAAATAACTAAATAAATAATTCCAAAAGATTCCATCACTCTAATAATGCACAAACTTCGAATATAAAAAATAACATAAGAAATACCAAAAATACTATAATACAATTCTGAAAAATCCAACCATAATCAAAATAATTCCCATAACAGTCAAGCCTCGTTTATAAGATTGTTCTTTCACTTCTCGAATGATGAAACTACCTCGGGTGACTCTTGGTCAACCGAGTGGTCAAACTTTCTAAATTGGGTCAACCAAGCCCGCAATGCCCACAACCTTCGATTTCCGATCCGAAAGTTTGTATAGGTTCAATGAGGTTTAATAAACATGTCCTGCCAGTTTGGTCCGAATCAAACGGTCGGATCACTCGCGATTGGACGGTTATCGTTAAACTAAACTTTGAATTATTAAATCAGAGTATCCGGGACTCCGATTCTAGATCCGCGAATTCCTACACGATCCTAGAGGTGCCTAGATCAACATATTTGAAAATCAAGTCGATTCAAGGGTCCTAACCTATCGAACCTGAATAACGCCTAATATGTGATATTCTATCGACAGTCAAACGGTAACCAAATTGATCGGAAACTCTCCAAACCGCTTGTCAAGACTTATACCTACATGATTAGCACATAGAGTGGAGCAATTTTTGTTCTTGGACTTACCCCAAAAAGTCCCTGGAAGTGGCCGGAATCGAAGGCGGAAACCGGCCAAAACTTCCATCGCTTATTTACGTCTCAAAACGCATAAATTTCTCCTAAATCACACAACCAACAGCTAGAACACATTGAAAGGATGAGAAAGCATAGTTGGGTCGCACGATTTGGCTGCCGTAAGCGTTCAAACGAGCTTGAGAAAAATTCACCAAAAGCCGGCCGGATTCTAGGCTGTTCTAGCAACTACGATGGCGGGCTGCGGCGGGGAACGGGTGGGACTGGAAGAGGATGGTGGCCCGATCATTTTGGTACGGGCCCCGTCAAATTTGGTGGCCGGATGAGAGAACTGCTAGCCAAAACGTGGTCGGCTGAGTGCTGCCATCGTGAGGGGAGAGAGGTTTTGCAGGTAGAGAGAGAGAGAGAGAGAAAAGGAAAATCTGGTTTTTAAAAACTGACTTCGCAAAAATTACGGTTATGCCACTAGACTTCTCTTGATCGTAACTTCTTCGTTACAACTCCGATTTGAGTCCACTACGTGTCTACAGACTCATCACGACATGCTCTACGCAACGGTACACCTAAAATCCCCATATTCTTTCCCGAACAAAAAGTCAACTTTTAAACCTATTAAAATATTTCCGAAGTAAAATTGTATTTTACTTGATTATTTTATTAATTAAATATTTATTTAGGATTGGGTTATTACACATTGCACCTTGATCTTTCTGCTTTGTAGCGTTATGATTTAAGTTGGGAGGAGTTAATCCTTTGACTAATTGTCTCAAATTTGAGTTATTTATACTAATACCTCTTGAGGTTTTTCGTGTTTTCGCAAAATCCTCTAAGGTCTTGGAAATTACACAAACACCTCCTCAGGTTTCAAAATGGTTTCACACAACTCCAAAAATCCCAGAAAAAACACCTAAAATTGGATGTAATAGGACTTTTGCATATACTAAAATACCCTTCATGATATCAGATCTTTTTGGATACACTCGCACCCTAATCCCTAAACCCTAACAAAAATAAAATAATCATAAATAAATCATAAGACGCATCGTACTATTCCATGAGAAAAATTCATGAAGCTTCCTCTCTTCCATATCTTCATCTTGTTAATGTATGCATTTTGAGTATTTCTTTTGGCTTCCCTTGACAATTTTGTAATAGAATTTTTATTATTTTTATCAAGCTCAAGTGTAGATTAAGAATAGCTTCTCTAGGTGTTCTTAACTAACAACTATCCTATGGAGGTTCAAGCAAATTGACTAAGGTAAATTGTACACTACATCACATTGCACTAAATTGATTTCATAAAATGATGACTAGTCATCTGTTTATCGTATAACTAGTCATCCGTTTCTCGTATGACTAGTCATCCTTGCTCTGTAGGATTTCCAGCTGGACCACCAACTTTTTTGTCCTATTCTCCATACCCTCTCTGCTGCCATGTGTCGATTCTGACCTAAGGAATTTTGTGTAAAAATCTCTGTATTCCTCTTTTGGCTGCTGTGACTTTGGTAGGCAAGTTTTGGAAAGTTTCCTTGGAAACTATCGCTTCTTCCTTAAGAGCCACCTTCATATTTTTCATCTTTGAGTTTTCCAAATTGTTTCTTTTTAAAAACTGCATTTGAAAAATCAAAATCTGCATCTAGCTAATTAAAACACTCTCATTTATATCTGGGTCAGATTCAAGACTGATTTCTTCAAGAGTATGGTTTCTTGAAGAAATTAGTCGTTCTCCTTTGAATCCAAATTTTGGTTTCAATCTAAGTTAGAGCTTGCAAGCTAGTGCCATGGGATGAAAGAGCTGGAGAAGGAGCTACCATTGCCATGAAGAACTAAGCTTGAAGCTTTGCTAAGTTGGAGAAGAAGATTGCACAAAGGAGGTATAACTCATCTTCCTAAATAGATCTAGGTTTTTTCTTGAGCTTGCTTGTGTTCCTTTGTAAGAATCTTTTTCTACTTAGTGGATTGCCCGGTCGGTTGATGACCCCCAGTTTTTCCCAATGGGGGGTTTCTGGGTGAACAAATTTCTGGTTTGCATATCTGACTTTTCTGGGTTTGTGTTCTTGACGGTTGACTAGTCATCGTATGAATTCTGGGTTTGTGTTCTTGGTGGTTGACTAGTCATCGTATGAATTCTGGGTTTGTATTCTTCGTGGTTGACTAGTCATCGTATGAATTCTGGGTTTGTTCTTGGTGGTTGACTAGTCATCATATGAATTCTGGGTTTGTGTCTTTGTAGTTGACTAGTCATCATTATCTGATGTTTGGTGTTTACTTGATTATGATGATTTCACACACTTCCACCATAGTTGTTGCTAGCACAGGGGATGCCTAGATTGACGGGTCCTTTTGAGTGCCTAGGTTGTCACTAGTAATTTTCTAGGGTTGCAGGTACATTGTGGCATGCTCTCTGTGTATTCTATGTTGTGGTTATTCATGACTAGCAGTTGACTAGTCATAAGTGTATTTGGTCAAGGTCTAAAGTGTGTGAAGATTGTTGCGTTTTGATTAAGTGTCATAAAATTTACCTCTCGTCACATAAGTACCAATTTCACATCTCTTCCATCTCTGCTCCATCATCGAAATCCTTTGTTGCTTTGAAAGAGAATTCTCAAATCCTGCTATCTCATTGCACCTTGATCTTTCTGCTTTGTAGCGTTATGATTTAAGTTGGGAGTAGTTAATCCAACAAGCCAAGAAATAGGAAGTCAAGGCCCTGCTCCAAGTCAAGACGTTGTGAGCAAAACCCATGTAGCAAATGAAGAAGCTGGTACTCAGCCATTGTGAAGAAGTTGCTCTGGTTTGATTTTTTGGTTTGAGTTAGGATTGACCTTTTTTTTGTTGTTGTTGTGATTGGAAACATATTGGAGAGGCATGGAAGAGATTGAGAAGGAAAGCGTCATTTTTTCCTTGGGGCAAGCGTACAATGCGTGTCTGATGGGTTGGTTTTTTTATTTTTACTAGTATAATATTGGGCAGAGATTACGGTACAATTTTATCCAAACAGTATTCTAATACCATGAGGGGTATTCTAGTCTATGCAGAAGTATTGTTATATCAGGGTTTAGGTTTTTTTGGATTTTTGGAGTTACGTGAAACTAATTTGAAACATAAAAGGATGTTTATGTAATTTTCAGGACCTCAAGGAGTTTGGTGAAAACACGAAAAACCTCAGGGGGTGTTAGGATAAAAAAAATTCCCAAATTTTCACCTATTCGTTTAAATTCTATTGTACTTTGACCATATGGCACGATGACAAAATTTTTGAAATTTAGTGAACCACTGTTTAGAGGTTATAGTACGGCTCATGATACGAGCACATACGTGAAAACTGATCTTTAATCGAACTTGAGGCTCAACTTCAATGACCCAAATTGTAACACCCCGACCCAAGTTTAACCATTTATTTAATCTGTTTAATTTATTTAATTGTGAAATTACAATTTTACCCTCGGAGTAAGGTCACGATAGTCACTATTCGACCCGTAAGGATATTTCGGATTTGAGTGGCACCGTGGCGTAGAACGCGTCGATACGAGTTCGTAGACACGTAGTGGGCCCAATTTCGGAGTTTTAACGAAGAAATTATGGGCAACGGAAGTGCAATGGCACAACCGTAAATATTTCGAAGTCAGATTTTTAAAAACCAGTTAGCCTCTCTCTCTCTCTCTCTCTCCTCTCATGACCCTTTCTCTCTCTCTGTCACATAGCTACGTATCCGACGTCAATTCCGACTTCGCTCGACCACCGTTTCAGACAAAACGACTTGCAAAATCTTCGTCCCTTCCTCCTCTACACGTCCATACCCATTTCCACCTTCGAAACTCTTAGATTGATCGCGATTTTCGACTGAAACCGAGCCGAAAACCCCGTTAGTCGACGGAATTGCTCGTGTAATTTCCGGCGATTCCAGCGGCCAAAATTGTCGAACCAGGTATGAAACTTCATCTACTCTTCGTGCTCTACCTGTTTATGTGCTTGATTTGGGTTAATTTTGAGGTTTTATAGATTGATTCTTAAACCTATTTGTGGCCGACCGTTTCGGCTTCGATTCAGCTAATTCTAGTTAGTCTTTGGCCTTGTTCCAAGAACAAAAGTTTATCTCCTAGTTGTCCTGATCACGTAGGTTTACGTATTGTTGGGCGTTTTGAGAATTTTCTGGTCCCCGAAATTTTCTCAAGACACCCACGCGTTGACGGCACGTGTGGCGGCGCGTGGGCCATGGGGTGGTGGCCCATTTGTCTTAAAATGTTTCTCATGTCGTCCCGAGCATGACGGTATGCTCAGATTCAAATTTGATTATCGTTTGACGGTCGAATGGATTTACACATATTAGGCGATATCCGAGTTCGATATGTTCAGACCATTGGATCAGCTCCATTTTAATTATTCATTTAAATTATTTAATTTAATTAATTATTAATTATGAAAATACAATTTTGCCCTCGGGGATAGGGTTATTTTGGTCACTTTTTAATCCGGTAGGATTTTGGGGAATTGAATGGCACCAAGAATAGATCACGTCAATACGAGTTCGTAGGCACGTAGTGGGCTTAAATCAGAGTTGTAACGAAAAAGTTACGGAAGTGCAGTGGCACAACCGTAAATGTTTCTAAGTCCAATTTTAAAATTCAGATTTATCTCTCCCTCACGATCTTCTTCTCTCTTACAGCCGTCGCAGTTTTTGGGCCACCACCGCCACCTTCGGCCACCGCTTGCGCTGGGACCGGTCCCAAAATGACTGGCCAACTTCCCTCTTCCTACCCCACCCCACCTATGACGGAACCGCCACCTACAATCGCTAGAAAATATGAAAAAGTCGACGATTCTGACCTAAAACTTCCGACGTTCGTTCCTGCGATTCCAGCCACCATTTTTATCGATCTAGGTATGCTTTCTCATCCTCTCAATATGATCTAGCTGATGGTTGGGTTGATTAAGATCGATTTTTGAGTTTTGAAACTTGAATTACAACTTAAAGTTTGGCCGGTTTTCACCTCGAGTTTTTGGCAAGTTATGGTCACTTTTTGGCCATGGTCCAAGAACAAAAGTTGCTCCACTCGTTGTCCTGCCCACGTAGGTATAGGTATTGTTGGGTTATTTGAGAATTTTCCGGTCACCAGAATTTTCTCAAGCCACACACTCGTTGCCGGCGCCTATGGCGGCGCATGGGCCAAGTGTGGGTGACCCATTTGGTCCTAAAATGTTCCCCATGTCGTCCCGAGCATGACGGTATGCTCGGATTTGAATTTGGTTACAGTTTGACTGTCGATCGAATTTACGCATATTAGGCGTTATCCGGGTTCGATATGTTCAGACAGTTGGATCAATTCCATTTTCAAACATGTTGATCTAGAGACCTCTAGGATCATGTAGGAATTCGCGGATCGTGAATCGGAGTCCCGAATGCCCCAGTTCAATGACTTAAAGTTTGCGTTAAACGGTAACTGTCCGATTGTGCAATCGCGGGCGATGACCAATCTTGCAAGACGTGTATAATAAACCCGTAGGAACTTTCGGATCAGAATTCGGAAGGGGGACGGTTGATCAAGTTTGGGAAGTTTGACCAGCCAGTTGACTGAGCGTCTTTCGACGTTATTCCACCCTTCGAAACACGTAGTTGAACTTTAGGAACTCCTCGTTTGTAATTCATACACTTTAAATCTTGGGAAAACTAGGAATTTACTTTAAAGTTCTCGTTCGAAGCAGTTTAATTAATCTAGTCCTCGTATTCTTCAATAGGTACTTCAGCTCAGCGTACCCAACAGCGGGACCCTCTCAGGGTCAGGCAGCATTTGATTATCTGTGAGAGGACTTTGTTTTTAAATCATAAACATTATTTTCATGACAGAAAGCTATGCATAATGATTTATTGATTATTGAGTTTATTATGTAATTAAATGTTGAAACATGATATTTTTATGAAAGTATTTTAAATACATTTGGGTATTGGCATATTGTGTTTATCTTGAGTTGATATATGCTATTTTTGAGATTTTCTATCTATGCTTGGTTATTTGTGGGGTACATGGGTTTTTGAGAAAGGGATTATGGAATGTGAGTTGGGCTATGGTTTATGTCAGTTAGAGTGCTATTAGCACTACCCTATGTTCCTCCCCGGATTTGGAATAATGGAATTGGATACTTGGAATTATGAGATACTTGGATATGACGGAACCCGGGCACCCTTGACGGGGTGTTTCGTAGACCCTTAGCAGGGTTAGTTTGCGCGCATAGGACTTGTCACAAGCTAGTGAGCCCAGTCTCCCGGTTGGACGGCTCGTTCCCTAGTCACATGGTCAATTGCGGATTCTTCCATGTGGTCTAGTCAAACAATCCTCCTGTCGGATTGTTTCCCCGGTACAAGTTTGGTACTGGTCATACATAAATATATATTATATTATATTATATATGTATATATATACCTATACATTCATTCTTGATTATCGGTGAGGATACTTCCTCGCTCGCCGTGCCAACGGGCACGCGTTTCGGGAGAGTAGTTTGGGAAAAACGGGAAAGGTTTGAATGGGATGGTGTGAGTAAACTATTATGAGAATACATATTTCACTTTGAAAACGATATGCATTCAAAACAGACATAGCTATATATATATATATATAGCTATGTCTGTTTTGAATGCATATCGTTTTCAACAATGTTTTCTAAACGGTGGGGTTATTATATGTTGTTTTCAAGGATAACAAACTTTGTTTTTGTCCACTCATATGTTTTCTGTTTTACGCCCCTGAGGCAATAGTTGAGCTGAGTTAAATGGCCGAGCCCATATCTTAACTTCCGAGCTCCAACTTTCTGTAGGACCATCTTGATCTATTTTTATTTATGTTGAACTTCGTTTCGTTTGTAAACTGAAATTCTTTAGATATGCTCAGTTATCGCCCATGCTAGGGTTGAATGTAAGGTCGGAGGCCTATTATGTAAACTGTATGAATTTGCATTGTGCATGCTGCTTGTTGGGTTTATAAACTGTGTTTTTAACAGGTTGGAAAATTTGGGAAATGTCCGTTTTTCCAGGGAGACTGCCGAAATTTCAGCAGAAAGTCTCGTCCCTTTTTAGTAAGTGGACCCGGCATCAGTATGACGTCAAAAATATTATAGGATTCGTCACGGATTCCGAGGAATTCGGGGCGGGTCCTGTCAACTTGGTATCAGAGCATTAAGTTCATTTTCCTTCAACTTTTATGCTTGTTTTGCATTCTTGAAACTAATGGCTCCTCTATTTTCTTTCATATAGCGCTATGCCTCCTAGATGTGGTAGACCGAGGACCCGTTTTCCCGAGCCTAGGGAGCCCATTCCACCTCCACCACCATCTCCACCTCTACCACCATCTCCATCTCCACCTCCACCACCTCCACCTGTCGGTGAGGGAGCTGGTGAGAACAAGTTTGACTTGCATCATGTACTGGACCAGTTCACTCGAACGATCACTACGTCCCTACAAGGGAGGTGTAACATGGAAGGTTCCGATATCAACAGAGTCAAGGAGTTGAGAGCACATGAGTTCTTTGGCAGTGCAAACCCAGCTGAAGCTGAGAATTGGCTCACCGACACAGAAAGGTTGTTTGAAGTGTTGCAGTGCCCTGATGAAGACCGAGTGCAGTTAGCTGCTTTACTCTTGAAGGGGAATGCTTACCACTGGTGGAAAAGGTCCATAGGGCTTATGCCGACCCTACTGCCATTACTTGGGCGAAGTTTCAGCGTGTTTTCTACCCGCATTCTTACTGCAATGCGAATAAATCTGAGTTCCTGCATCTGAAACAGGGGTCCTTTCTTATGAAGACCGGCGGAGATTCATCTATTGAACCATATTTAGTAACACACCACCAGCTCCTTACTCATGCAACTACCGTAAAATTGTACAAAACTAGATACCAGGTACAATTAATTAGTTTGTTGCAACAAGAGGGCAACTACTTTACCCTTTTGCGACTCTAAAACAACAAACTAAATGTTCTTGTGCAGGCATCTCAAAATGGAGTGATAAGGATAACACTTGTGTCAAATTGGTTTGAGCCCTTATTGGAAGAAAAAGAAACTAAAAATGTTGCATTACGAGCTTTGGATTTTATGTTCGGATGGCAAGTGAATTTCGAATTTGATTATGAATATAATATTTACTACTTACTAGCGAGCAATACATAATATAATGTCAAGTTAATCCTTGAAATTTTTACATTCTTATAAGTTTGCTGAGCCACTGACAAGTGGTGACTATCCGCAAAGCATGCATTTTCTCTGGAAAAGAACCTCGTCCTCCTCTTCACCTTCTTCCTCAACAAGAGGAGCTTTTCCTTTGTGCTTAGGGCCCAAGCTCAGGCCAGAAGGCTGAGAGGGAGGTGGTGGAACTGGTGTTCTTCCCCCTTCTCTCCTTCTAATGAATCCCCACCAGAAACCAAAGAGGCCCTTCAATCTGCTAACAAGGGAATACAGAATTAGCATCATTCAACAAAGAAAAAAATCAAAACTTTGACAAGATTCTTACCATCCTCTTCAAGGCTACTTAGCTAGCCCATAACAGTCTCTATCAAACACCAAAAACAATCTAGATTGTTAAAACCTACTCATCAAGCTAGATTAAGTAACTATTGGCTAAAAGGTGAGAGATTACCTATTACTTATAGCCTCTGAGGACGCTTCAACATGTTCAGCATAGACGACTCTTCTTGCTCTGTCATCAATCAAGCAAAATGGCAGTCTTTAAAGGCTATAGTATAGAGAAGTTTGGCAAATTCTGGGAGCCATGAGAAGAGTTTGTTCTCCCAAAACTCAGGGAAGGCTGGAGTGCAGAGCGGGGTCGGTTTATAAGGAGGCACCCTCACACTCTTGCTTCTGGTCCTCAGGCTGTTCTTACCGCCTTAACCTCCTGAGGGGTCAGGTCCATTTTTCTCCAAGACCTCCCTTTGTTCACAGAACTATACCTCAGTTCTGGGATCGCTTGGACCAACCCAAACTTCCTATTGGAAAATTGAGGATTATATGCCACCACCCCATACCGACACTTCTTGGTGGTATGAATCCCACCAAAGAAAAGATCCATGCTGGATAAGAAAAAAACGCCTCTGTTAGCATGGACAACGGCTCTTATGGTAGATAGATCTTTCTAATGAGTAAGAGCTTGGTGAAGACCTCTATCCCTAACCAAGGATGGCCACAGGTGAGTGAGAGCAGCCAGATCTCTCTCTCTTTTTGCTTGCATTTTCTGAAAAAGACATAGCACTCTTCAGTGCTAACAAGTCTCTTGGAGCCGATGGCCAAAGTAGTGGCTGGGATATCGTCTTCAAGAAATTACAACGCGTCATTCCCAAGCTCTGGGGAATACCACTCCAGACATATCTGTGCCATCCAGACTGGACCACAGACATTGAGGTTTAGCGGATTGATGGTGATTCGGTGAAGGCAGTGATAAAGAAAGGCCAGCATAAATTGGCCTGTAGCCACACCTACTTCGTTGTGAAGGGCCTCAGCTAGATGCATATATTCTGGCTTCACCTTCCTTTCAGCGTTGCGAAAAATGAATTTATTTAGCCAGAAGAGCAAGAACATCATATGCTCTTAATCTCGATCAGCCATCCCTTTGTACGTCATCACGAATCCAAAATAGGTTCACAGACGCACAATCTCTGTTCTGGTAGCCTTCATTGGACTCTCGATCTTGTTTTCTTCAACTCATAGTCCCCCAAACCATCCATGCTCATCTCACAAGGTCTGAAGCCAAAAAGGGCAACCATGTATAAGAGGGTAGGGGTCACTGGACCAGGCCCAAAGGCAAAAGTGTTAGAAGTGCTATCCCAATAGCACAAAGCGGCACTCAACAGAGGCGCATTCAATTCAATTTGATGCGTCGATAGTAGGATGGCATAAAATATCCCATTTTACAGCCATTTACCTTGGTATCTGGTCATCATTTCGTCCACCAAGCTGGTCTAAGGGAGTTAATCCTCAGAAATGGGTACTTCAGGATTCGGACCCAGTCTCTCCAAGTTGGTTTCCCAGGAACCCCAGTCTATATTAGAGGTGTCAAACAGGCCGGGCTGGGTTGGGTCATCCCATTTAAACTCGTGCTTTTTACATTTTCGTGCTGGGCGGGGCCGGCCGATTTAATTTATCGGGACATGCCGTGTCGGCCCATTCAGTAAAATTATTTATCCCAGCCTAGCCCAAAGCCCATGTCCACATTGAAACGGGCCAGGCCAGGCAAGTGCTGTGCCCGTGCTCGTGCTCGTGCTCGTGCTTGTGCTATACTCGAGCACAAGAACCAACCCATTTAATTTGATTTTTTTTTCACTTGATTTTTTTTTTCCACTACATAATTCAAATTATAAACATTAAAAATATAATTAGAGGCAAGAAATGATGAACTATTTGAAAACATTAATCAATCAAACAATCAAACAATATGAAAGGACGGAGGGCAAAAAGTGTCCCACTCCACAAAGTCCCCTTCAACTTTTCATCTTTAAACAACTTATTACTTTATATGTGAAGAAATGTCTTGCTTTGATTATAAGATAAGCGTATATGTCATATGTACTAATTAGATATCAAGTCCAATGTTGTTTAATTAATTTGTAGTTGATATGTTTAATTAATTAAGGACCCAAGTAATTTCCCTAAAATGAAAGACATCAAATTTATGTTTATGATTATATATAAAAAAAAACTATATAAACAATGACATTAGATGTCAAATTATTGCATTTTGACTTTTGAGAAAAAAAGAAATTGTTAAGTGGGCCAGGCTTGGGCCGTGCTTGAAGCAGGCTTGGGCTAGGACTGTGCATGAAGAGGGCTCAGGCCAAGCCAGGCCCATGTCGAGTCATGGGCCGGCCCAGTCCATTGGGCCTCATTTTTCGATCCCGGCCCAGCCTAAGTTTTCATGCTGTGCCGAGCACAGACCATTAATATTCGTGCTCGTGTCAGACCATGCCTCATTTAAACAGGCTGGGTTCGTGTCGTGCTAGGCCGGCCCGCCCCGTTTGACACCTTTAGTCTATATCCTCCAGAATATAAATAAATAGGGTTCTGACCAGCTTGGCTTGATGATAGTTTGGGCCTAGAAAGGGGGTCCTAGGGGGGATCCCTTAAATTTAAGGTTAAAGGAAAATAAAGCCTGGCCGAGCTTCCTGCTTATTCTTGTGCTAAAGCCGCCTGGAATTCCTTAGTGTGTTTTGCAACGCCGAGTCACAAAACCCAATTGGGAACGTCGGCAGAAACCTTAGAAGCTTTTGATTTCCTTGGTGCCATTTTTCAGGAAATGTCAGAAAAGTTTGAGTTGCAACTAGATTAGGTTTTTCATATGAAGATTTCGCGACAGTTTTCTTAGAAAAAGAAGATGAAGTTCGAAAAAGAAGAAGGTGGAGGGTTTATTCAGCAAGCCGAAATTAATGATGTGACAGTTGCTTCTGTCAGTTTGGCTCGTTAATTTCGAAAATATTCCTTTTGGAGGATGATTTGACGCCTGAAGGACATGAAGGGTTTACTTAAACACATTGAAACTAGGGGGCAATGTTTGTACCATATTTGGAAAATGTGGTTTGTTTTCGAAATAAAATTACAATAGACCCAAGCCCAATTTCTTTCTTTTAAAACTAATGAAAAAGGCTTTTTTGGAGTTGGACCCGCACTAAAGTAAGAAAAATGGGTAACCGTTACCAATTAACCCAGGTGACACTCTGAAGATGAGCTCTCGCCATTAATAATGACTTAACCGTCGTCTCTCTCAACAAGAAAGCAAGATGGATAATGGACAACATAACCAAAAGGAACCGCCTTCCAACTGGTCTTCCAGCTGTGAAAAGACAACAAATCGAGAGGGACATCCCTTAAAACCAATGTTTTCGTCTAAGATTTCCTTTCTCCTACGTTTTGGATTGATTAACGAGGGCAGATCAGCAGCTGACTTTGGACAACAGCCAAGTATCCTCCTCCAACTCTCACCGTCATCATTACGGGCTTTGCTTATAAATATAGAGGCTTGAAAACAACACAAGGGACTCTTTCTCCAAAATCAGACGCAACGTCTTGTAAACACTTGAACAAACTTCAAGATTTTTCAAATAGCCAATTTTCTGCCCAAATAACCAGTTGACAACTCCTACATTTATCTTTTATTGCTTTGCCATCCCTATGGTATGATTCTTGTTTAAACACTAGATATAGTTTTCTGCTAAATAGCTGAAACCTGTACAGATTGGATAAGAGAAATCTCCAGCCTTTTCAATATTGTAACTTGTTGAAAAAAAAGCAGCTAAATGAAGAAATCTTTGGCTTTTATTTTAATATGTTATCATACTGGGGCTAGATGGAGAAATCTTTAGTTCCTGGAAGTCTTACTCTCTTTGCAATTTATATTAATCGTATTTTACATTCTCGTCATTTACCTTTTGTATCATATTTTATGACAATTTGCTTTCCCGCATCTTTTATATTTGAAACTTTTTGAATATAACTGTTCATTTTCAGATAGACTCAAAATAAGGGTTTTAGGTCCAAATAGGGCTTTATTAGCCCGAAAACAAGGGCTTGCCCGGGCCCGAACCATACTATTGGGCCCGAATTAGCTGAATCTTAACCTAATCTAAGGTCATCTTAGGCCTGAATTAAGTTTCTGAACCCGATCAAGGAAGCGTTAACCTCATCATCGGTTTTCTTCTTATTTGGCTAGGTACCATCCGTATCTGTCACACCATCGACGCTCGATTGAAAGAATATTGAAGTCCTCTTAATTGAGATATAGAAAAGAACTCATCCGAGCCAGTACCCCTCTTGCAGCACAATGGCTTTGATTAGAGGTCTAGAACAAGCGCAAGTCCATTAAACAGGCACCCTGCATCACACATACCAGGTCTATTGGGCTTGTCTCATCCCCAATAGTAGCACGCCTATGCAACCTAGGATCGGGCCAAAAGGGGCAAGTCATCAGGGTCCAGCCCGAGCATGCCCGCTCTTCTCAACAAGATCCAAGTTTCAATTTCATCTTAAATTGAAGGAGTCCTTTCACAAGCAAGAAATCCAATCGGGGCATTTGTGTTGACCCGGCTCCTCTCTATTCCTGTATAGGGGGACCAACACAACATAAAATCGTCACTTTACTGTATATCGATTACTGTATATCCATTTGGCAATGGGTATTGATTTGGCAATTTTGGGATAGAGATTTGGCAATTACTGGTAAAGCATACTTTTTTTTGGTTGAAAATGCTTTCATTAATAATCAAAGAGGATCTGTGAGTGGACTATTTATTTTTATAAATGAATTTATATGATTTATTTCATTATTTGATCTTGAATAAGTTTTATTCAAAGATTAGATTTGCCTAATTATTATATGCTTTTAAGTATTTCAATCTATAAGCTACCGAGTAGGATATCCTTAAAGGATATAGGGAAAGGAAAAATCTAATTAAGTATCAATTTAATGGCAGCAGAGTTTAAGGTTAAACAGGAATTTGTTTATTAGTTAAACCTTTTTAGAATTATTTATATATATTTTAGAAACCACCATAGGTACCCAAGAAGAATTAAGGTTGCCTTTAGTATAATAAATGTTGCCTCGGAAATAATGTTGCCTTCGGAATAAGATTATGTTGCCTTCGGTTATATTGATGTTGACGGACATCCAGTTGCCTTCGGGTAGGTCAGCATGCTTGACACGCCCCATGAGTTTCGGGGACGCCCGGACCGTGTGGTGCAAGGAACACGGATCAGGTGGGCCAAGTGTCCCTTGAATCCTGCAGGGATTGTGAATTGGGTGACTTTGTGTTTCTCGAGATCTGCTAGGACGTGTTACTTCGGTGGTATGAGGATGGAATTGATGGAAATTAAGGAATTGACGGATTACAAGGAATTGACGGAATAATAAATGGGTACACCTAGGTGGTAGATTAAAGTTGATTTCAATGCTTTCAAGGAATTAATGTTTGATCAAGTGTGTGATTGACTCCATAGATATAGGTATGAATGCATTGATTTCAGTACGAATATATATACAAGAAATGACTTAGTTTTATAACAGTTTTTAAAATAGAGGGGTTTGTTGAACCAAAAAAATTCACACAAAAAATTTGGATTGTGTTTGGCTAAGCCCACGTCCAACAAGCTTATCTAATTGATAAGTGTTTCAAAAACCATAAAAACAAAAAAAAAGTAAAGCCAATTATCCAATAGGTTTTCCAAGTTTCAAAGTCAAGGGATAAAACAATTCAAAGGTGGGTTGATCCCACGTGAAGATATCCTAAAGGAGTTTTATAAAAATAGGAGTTTGACCAACCAATGAAAGCTCTCAAGGGAGTTTGGTGGTTCCTATTTTGGTGGAGTGTTTATTGCATGAAGAGTCCTTCACAGAAGTGATCTCTGATGGCTAGCCTACAAAATGCACGGCTGTAAATAAAAAGGGGGAGGCTTCAAAGAAAAAGGAGAGCTCACAAGGCCACAAAAGCAGCCGGCAGGCTGCAGAGAACGCACGATAGTGTTGAAGGAAAAAAAAGGGATAGCCGGCAGGCTGTAGAGAGAGGAAGGCTTCAAGAAAAAAAAAACGTCTGCAAGGCCATGAAACTTCTCTCTTGAGATCCTCCATACTGGGTGGCAACCCTCAAAAATCATTTTTCTTGGATGATTAATTCACGATGGGTGGCAACCCTCAAATCTTTTTCTTGGATGATAAATCCATGGGTGGCAACCTTCAAATCAAAATTCTTGGATGGCAATCCATGTATGGGTGGCAACCCTTTAATCAAGCAAATGGATGGCCATCCGTGTGGGATGACATCCCTTAAATCAAATTTCTTGGATGTTCAATCCATCATCCAAAAGATGTTAGATTGTTGGGTCTCTTCACGATGCCTTTAAGCATCCCAAACAGCAAGCAAGACCAGTGGGTCTCTACGATGTCTTCAAGCATCTTAAACAAACGTTCAATCTGTGGGGATTGTCATGGTGGTTTCAATCATCACAAAACCAAACCAAATCTGGTGTCTTTACAAGGAAATCAAGAGCAGAGGTTTGATTCTGACTTGGACATTTTCGTGATGAAGATGGTACAGACGAGGATGTATGGGTGAACCCACCACGAAATCAAAACGCAAGTAGAACTCTGCCTGGCTGTGTCTTGCTCCCAGCAACAAACAAAAAGAAGAAAAAAAAGGGCCGCGTACAGACTTTGGAATCGTGTTTTGCAAACAAGCAAAGCAGAGGCATGGTTGCTGGTGTGTGAGCAGAGAAAAAAATATATAAAAATGTTGGAGAAAGGAGAAAAAGTCAAAACAAAAAAAAGAGAGGAAGAAAGTGGCGTCAGCCACTTTGTTTGAGATTTGAAGAAGAGTAAACAAAAAAGGGGGGTAGCTTGGTGTTGTGCAGCAAACCAAAAACAAAGAAAAAAATAAGAAAAGTCAACAAAGAGGACAACAGCAAAAACAAAAAAAAACAAAAAAAGCAAAGGAAGAGGGAGGTGGCTGTACGCCACTCTGTTTGGCTTAAGGGTTGTGTAGACTAATAGGCCAGCAAAGAAGAAAGGAAAGATGTCAGCAAAAAGGAAAATATATTAAAAAGAAAAAGGGCTGGTATCTCTTCCTAGCTTGCGGCAGTTCTCTCTTTTTGCTTGCAAAGGTTCTGTACCAATTGTGGCTTTGTGTAATCTTGTAAAGGCTGAACAGATACAAAGATTGCTATCAATTTGGACTGATCTCAAGTATTACAGATAAATGTCGGAGTGCAAGGTCTGATTTTACTTGGAAACAAGCTCTACAAAGAGTTGAATAGCTATTAGGTTGTTTCAATCGGCTGCTGCACCAAAGCTTTTCTGAGCTCCTTTCTTGTGGGCTAATTGACAACAAAAATCAAACGCCCAAAATGGATGAATGGGCTGTTAAAAATAATTGCCCATTAATTCTCAAAAAGCCCAGTATTTTTAATGGGTGGTCAAATAAATACCCATTAAATTTACAGAGGCCCAAATTTCCCATTATATGGTTAATGGATTAATTTTAAAAATCCTCATAGCCATATTTGGGTCCAAATGCAAATGTCAATTTTAGAAAATGAGTGGGTTAATCAAAATTGCTCATTATTTTTCTTGGACATTGACAAAAAGAAAGATGGTACAAAACCATCCAATTTTCCTCATGGGTCATCTACCCATGAAAATTCCAATGAGATCAAATTTAAATCTCTAAAACACAAACTCTCAATTAGTGGGCCACACTTACCCATTAATTTCCAATTTTTCTCATAGGTCATCTACCTATGAAAATCTCCAAATTGTCTCAAAGACACAAATTCTCAATTAGTGGGCCACACTTACCCATTAATTTCCAATTTTTCTCATAGGTCATCTACCTATGAAAATCTCCAAATTGTCTCAATCTATGAAAATCTCCAAATTGTCTCAAAGACACAAATTCTCAATTAGTGGGCCACACTTACCCATTAATTTTCAATTTTTCTCATAGGTCATCTACCTATGAAAATTTTCAAATTGTCTCAAAGACACAAATTCTAAATTATTGGGCTACACTTACCCATTAATTTCAAATCTTTTTGGAACTACGCTGGTTTGATCCCATTAAGGGTACGTAGGCAGTCTAGCATCCTAATAGACGCAACTGCAAACAAATTTGAATCACTGGTTACATCAACCAAATTCTCACAAAACAAATCTCTCTCCATACAAATCATTGTTGGAACTACGCCGGTTTGATCCCATCAAGGGTACGTAGGCAGTCTAGTATCCTAATAGACGCAACCGCATCCACACAAAATCCCAAGTGGTACAAAACCACACCAAAATCCCAAGTGGTACAAAACCACGCCAAAATCCAAAGTGGTACAAAACCATGCAAATTAAACAATCTTTTCCGAACTACGTTGGTTTGATCCTTTCAAAAGGGGTACGTAGGCAATCTAGAGATTCAATCTAGATGCAACCGCCCAAATCTCAAATCCAAACAGAATCCCTGGTTATTCTTAACGAAATTCACCCCAAACACACATCAAAATCGAATCCCTAGTTTATTCAGCTAAATTCACTCAAACACTTTCTCAATCAAATTCATACAAACTTTCCCTTTTGCAATGAGTCATTCATTCATTGCAATTCTTTGAACTAAGAGTGGCTTGATTCCCGCGAGGGATACGTAGGCACCTTGAGGTTGGACTTGGGAGCAGCTGCAAAACCAAACACACACGTTATGTTTCTTTATGATGGAATCAAAGTGTTTTCCCTTTAAGGAAGGGATTGTAATTAAGAGACTTGCGTCTCGAATGGGTCGAACCTAAAATAATAAAACCCCATTATTTAATTAGTGGTGGTGAAATTGTGTTGGGAGGTTCACATTTTTCTTCAACATAATTTTTGGCACGCCCAGTGGGATCCATTTTCCTTTTCATCTCCATTTATAAATAGACTAATTATATTTGCTTTGTGTGCCTCAGGTTTATGAAAAACCAAAACAAAGGCACCACAAGATATGCTCTACTTCCAGGCAGTAGTCGTGCGTCAGTGCGCTACCACCGGGCCGAGTCCATCTTCCGCCACCTCCCTTGAACACGTAGGGTCATGTATATTTATTTTATACTTGTAATCTAATCTGTATAGATGCTCTGGTATTGCCCTAGAATGCATGTTTAACTGTTGGAATGTATTTTTTTGCATGCTAACAGTTGGGGTATATATTTATATGCTTGTTTGACAGGTGTAGTTTTGGGGTTGGTCTAATTGCAGGGGAGACTGCTGAATTTTCTGCAGAAGTCAAACCCCAGCTTAATTGAAATTTGACTAGAAGGGCAATTAGGTTATTTGTGCCCGACACTTGCCAGGTGTCGAACACGCACAGGGTTCGACTCGGATTCCAAAGTGGAATTTGGGTCGGGTCCTGTCAAAATAGACCACACTCGAGGGGTGTTGGCCAAAGGACCTCCAATGCCTAAGTCAGTTAAAAGATCTTGAAAAAGATGCGGAGATAACAGAAAGGTCAGAGTTTTCTCTAAGGTACGAGAGAACCAAGTGGCTGGAGCCGTATGTGGTGGCCCTTAGCGGTGTGAGGAGATGGAGAGCCCAATGGTGTGAAAGAGAGAGAAAGAGAGGGCTTCGACTAGAGTTTTGAGTATGAATTTAGAATGACCTAAAATTTCTTGTGTGGCCATGTATTTATAGTGCTCTTGACTTCTAAGGTTTTTCAAAGAATAATTCCTATAAGGAAGTGAATTATTCTTTCCCTTAAATGGAGAGATTGAGTCAATTAGGGATTTTAATAAGAATCAAATCCCTAATTAATGATAATACCTCAATTAAATGGAGCACAATTTTTGACCTAAGAGACATTCTCATTGTCCACGCGGCGCCTCATGATTGGTTGCCCAAAAATTTGTTCCCACAAATGCCCCCCAGCTTCTGCATGGCACATGCATGGCATGGAGGAGGTGAGAAATATTTATCGGGCTTTCCAACTGCATTTGGTTTTCCTTTCGTGACTTGGGCTTCTTTTGTGAGTTGGGCTCCTGACTGGAGGAGGCTTTTGATTTCTTCTTGGAGTTGGGCTCCTAATTGGAGTAGGCTTTTGATTCCTTCTTGTCCAAGGATGCCAACCAATATAAATGCAGGGCTTCTCTTCACTCATCTTCAAATTGCAAACTTATTTTCCTCTACTTTCTATCTTGTGATAGAGATCTTAGAGGATTGTACTACTTGTCGAGGAGAGGAGTTATCGTGCATACCAAGGTAAGTCACGCTTGGGTTTTTTTCTTCTTAGATTTTTCTTCGCTATGAGGACCAGCTGGCCGGTTTGGGAAACCATGGCCAGCCAGCTGGTTGTTGCCGTGATCGTCGACGGCTGTTGGTGTGACGGCGATGGCTATTGAGCGAACATCGAAAGAAGGATGGTGGCCTGCCCCCTCCGAGGGATGTTTAAAGGTGGAAGCAGAATGGTCCTAACTTGGATGATCAGCCTGACAAACGAGAGAAATCCTCGACCGAACTTTCTAGAAAGAGGAAGGTGGCTCCTAAGCTTTCTAGGGATGAAGCTATGACCTCACGAGCCAGGGAAGCGTCCCCCTTGAATAAGAAGTGTCGTCTTTTTTTCGTTGTGATAAAGCCTTCTTCTAAAGAAGTCTCGTCTGCATAGAAGACTCAAATGAGAATTTCTCATTCATCGGCTGCTAGAGTCAAACACGTTGTGGGTGTTGATAGCAAGAAGGTGCACGACATGCGAGACATTAGGGATGCCATGCTCAAGTTTTTAGCTAAGAAATTGAAGACTGGTCATCTGCCCTGTAGAGATGCTTATGCCAATCCTGATTCCCCTACCGAGCGAGTGAAGAGCAGTTGACCTTCCTCGTAGGAGTTTGAGTCGTCTGCACCATTCTCAGGAGGAGAACCGAACCGAGAAAGTTGCTTTTTCGCTTGGCGGGCATGCATCATCTGGTGAAATACGAGAGACCAAGGGTGGAGCTAGTCCAGCCTCATTGACTGTCGTCGAAGCTAGTCATCTGCTCAAGCTAAAAGTCGTGATGATCTACCTAGGAAGACCAAGTCTGTTCTTGTTGGGGATATGCATGCGCCTGATCTACTCAAGATTAACCTTCAGGGAGGCTCATCTGCTTATGCTGGAGAGAAACTTGTCCTTGTTGGAGAGTTCCCTCGTTCTAAAGGATGGGGAATTTGACTTCATTACTACTCTTCTTCTTGAGAAAAAGGATGCTTATAACCGTCTTGATCGTGAGCTCGCTGACATGATCCACAATTATGATAAGCTGCTAGACAAGTTCAACGCCCATCAAGAAGCTACTAATGCATCCAAGTCTGAAGCCGTGGTTGATGCTTATTGGATTGCAAGAGAGAAGCTGCTTCCTATCACCCCATTGAAGATGGAGATATGGAGTTGTTTTGCCAAGAGGTGCCTCATACTCAAGATGAGCAGGTCACTGCAATGGATGGGGAGCAGGCGGCTGATGAGGTGGTGGCCAAGGAGCTGGCAGCCAAGGTGGATCAGGCTGAGGACGGCATAGTCGGTGAGGCGGTCGAGGTGGTCGAGCAGGTGATCTAAGCTGATGAGCTTGTAGCTGAAGTTGATGAGCTGACAGTTGAGGTTGGTGAGCAATTGATCGGGCTGAAGTTGAGGAGGTCGCTGACCCTGCGTCTCTTGTCGGAGTTTCACAATCGATAGAGACATTTAACTTTTTCATGTTTTGTAGCTTTTCTTTTCTTTTGCAATAATAGGTCTCTGTTGACCATCTTTTTTTTGTTGAACTCGGCCAGTTGGTTACTTTGCTATGGAAATTTCAGTTTTTCTTTAACTTCAATTTTCACTGAGTCTTGTGAACTGGTTGAGTAGTTTGTTGGCGCCTTGGTTGAGTAACTGTGTGAGTTGTCTCTTCGAATGCTTAAATGTTTACCCACTGCTTGCTTAAGGGGTGTTATTTTGCTTCTCCCTTAGGATGCTTTTAATGTTTTCCTACATCTCCCTTAGGATTTTTTGGACGTTGTCCTATGTTTCCCTTAGGACATTTTGGGCGGTGTCTACGTCTCCCTTAGGACGTTTTGGACAGTGCCTTATGTCTCCCTTAGGATGTTTTGGGTGGTGTCCTAGATCTCCTTTAGGACGTTTTGGATGGTACCCTATGTCTCCCTTAGGACATTTGGGGTGGTGTCCTACGTCGCATTTAGGACATTTTGGATAGTACCTTAAGGGCTCGTTTGGTACACAGGACTGTCTTGGCATGGACTATGCTTAGGGACTGTCTTGGCTTGGCTGGCTTGGTCTAAGTTGGATAACACTTATCCTGCGTTTGGTGTACGCTTGGACTAGGACTAGATTTTTTTTTTTTTTTTTTCAAAACTATCTATGTATATGTATATATGTATAAATACATGTATTATGTATGTGTACATATGTATTTTATAATATATGTGACATGTATGTGTATATACATGTATATATGTATATTATAAATAATATAAACATATGTATGTATATATATATATATGTATGTATTATACCCATGTATATATGTATATATATATATATATATATATATACATACGTTATACATATATAATATATGTGTATATAGGTGTATATATGTATATTATAATATATACATGGGTATAATACATACATATATATATATATATGTATTTTATAATATATATATATATATATATATATATATATATATATATATATATATATGTATATATGTATATTACAATATATATAATACATATATAATGTATATGTGTATATATGTGTGTATATGTATACTATAATACATACATGGGTATAATATATATACACACACATATATATATATATATATATATATATATATATATGTATTATAATATATAATATATATTACATATATACACGTATGCTATTATTATAATATTAATATGTATATGTGTATATGGGTATATTATCATAATAATATACATGTATATATGTATATGTATATTATATATATTATATATGTATATATGTGTATGTATATATATACATATATACATATATGATATATTTATGTGTATATACATGTATATATGTACATTATAGTATATGTGTATATACATGTATATATGTACATTATAGTATATGTGTAAGTAAGTTTAATGATAATAATATATGTTATTAATTTTACAATATAATATATGCATTTTATACATTGGTGAGCATTGGGACTAGCTAATCCTCCCTTTCCACATGGGATTAGTAGTCCCCTCCTAAGGAGGTGTTTTTGGTGGGCCCGGTATTAGCAATCCCTTCTAAGACTAGGATTAGATAAAACAAACATAGTACTAAATTTAGTCCAAGCCAGTCCAAGCCAATCCTGTGTACCAAACGAGCCCTAAATCACCCTTAAGACATTTTGGGTGGTGTCCTACATCTCCCTTAGGATGTTTTGGACGGGGTCCTACATCTCCTTTAAGACATTTTGGACAGTATCCTACGTCTCCCTTAGGACGTTTTGGATGTCATCATATGCCTCCCTTGGGGCACTTTGGAATACCTTTTCTCGAACAAAAGAATCCAGTGATCTTCTTGTCAATGAACTACGACCTATTGTCAGTGACTAGCGACTATGGGTAGCCAAACCGTTAGATGATGTTCTTTCAGATGAATCCTTCCATATCAGCTTTTTTAGTAGAGGATAAAGCTTCGGCCTCGATCCATTTAGTAAAGAAGTCGGTGGCCAAGATCGTCATCTTCTTCTTGGCAGGAGCCGGTGACATGGGACCCATTAAATCAATGGCCTATTGCATGAATGGTCATGGGATGTTATGCGGATGATACACTTTAGTAAGTAGGCTAGGAACCAGCTTGTACTGTTGGCATCGATCACATCTTTTAACATACTCTATAGAATCATGGCGTATGGTAGGCCATAAGTAGCCTATACTTAGACCTTTCGGGGCGAGTGACCTACCCCCGGAGTGGTTGCCGCACTCACCATCATGGATCTTGCTGAGCACCTCAAAGGTATGGGGGTACTTTATATAGGTGAGATGAGGACTGGAGTATGATTTGTGAATGAGTTTGCTCCATGCATGTAATATCTCGTTGATAACTGCTAGACCTTTCTGATACATGAATGGTCATGGGATGTTCTGCGGATGATACACTTTAGTAAGTAGGCTAGGAACCGGCTTGTACCGTTGGCATCGATTACATCTTTTAACATACTCCATAGAATCATGGCGTATGGTAGGCCATAAGTAGCCTATACTTAGACCTTTCGGGGTGAGTGACCTACCCCCGGAGTGGTTGCCGCACTCGCCATCATGGATCTTGTTGAGCACCTCAAAGGTATGAGGGTACTTTATATAGGTGAGATGAGGACCGGAGTATAATTTGCGAATGAGCTTGCTCCATGCATGTAATATCTCTTTGATAACTGCTGGACCTTTCTGACTTCGGACTTGTCCTTTGGCAAACTTTCATTCACCAAATAGTCGATGATGGGGTCTTGCCACGTTGGGTCCTCATCGATCTGCATTGAGTCTGTCTGATTTCCCTCTTCGATGCCTGATAGATTAATATCTTGCATATATAATCTATCTATATTTGCTTTGTTTTTTGTATGAAATTGGTTAGTTTAATGTGTTCAGTGAAGATTTTGCAGGCATTCGTTCCTAGCAAGGGTTTGGAGCTAAAACTATGATTTTGGAAGCTTAAGGGACAGAAAGGGGTAGATTTATCAACTCAACAAAATCTCAGGAACTCACTCTGTCATTTTATCAAACACCTTGAGTGCATCTGTGCAAGTGTCAAATTATAACCACAACTAATCTCAGTGACCAGCACCAGAAAGATAGAGTTAGAGAGGTTTACCATCAATTTTGGAAACTAAAGTCATTTGTAGCTGGTAATTTTGGTTGAGTAGTGGGCTGCATTGGATTGGCTGAGAGTTGAAGCAAATATTCTTCTATTTGGCTATCTATATGAGTTGGAAAAGAAAAATTCAGTCGGTGTAACACAAAGAGAACCAATTGAAAGCCCAGTTGAAGAAATTCATTAATAACTCACCTTTGTAATTGGAATCAAGATCCAGTTCTAATATGCAAATTGGAGTTGTAGTGATTGTTGAAAAGCAATATAATGTAAAAGAGAAGAGCAAGGTTGAAGTGACTAAATAGAGAGTACATGGGCAACAAAGTCAAGATAAGCTCTCTTGATAACCCTTAGGTTAAGGATTCGTTGCATTGGCACCACAGTGGGGGACCCATCAGCAAGTTCATCTTCCATTAGCTTTTCCTGAGCAAGATTTTTATAAATGACTTGGAGCCTTTGGGACGATGAAAGGGGATTTCCTGATTGGACAACAAAGTCAAAATAAAATGCAAGATGGTGTGACCATTTTTTCTCCAGTCATGTTTTCTCCTTTGAGTTGGAGAAGATTACCTCCACAAGTCTCAGTTTCTTTTCTCCTTTTCTAAATGGGTTTATTCTTTCCAAAAGGCAAATACTCCTTTTTCTCTCTCTGCCGCACCCTATTTTTACTATCCTCCTCAGTTTGGGTTTTTCTTTTTGGCCTTCCTATTATTCATCTACTTCCTAAATAATTATTATTTTCTTTATTTTTGGACAATTCCCTTTGACTTATAAATACTAAGCCTTAACCTAAGGTTGGGGGTTCATTATTTTCTTTTTCGGAGAGACACAAAGCATAAAGCGGAGAGAGAGTTTTCGTGAAAAGAAGTCAACAACCTAGAGTTGTTGTGGTGCAGAGATGAAATCTTCAACTGGTTTTTCTTTTCTATGACACTCTTTATCAAGGTTTTTATTAAAGTTGTCATGAACTAATTCCTTTTTGCTAGGGCTACGATGTAGCCTAGCTATGAATACTCAATTTCTTTAGTCAATGTTAATTCCAAGTATTTTTCCATGTTGAGTATCTATTACTATTCTTAATGCTTTGAATGTTTGGCCAACATTTAATTGTTTTGATGCTAAATTGACGATAGGGATATCCAATTTGGGGTTGCTTCTTGTAATAGATGCCATGGGTTACATGATTAGACAGGGATGTTTGTCATGACTTATGTGGTTCTTTTGGAGGTTTTCCAAGGAATTTAATGGGCTCTTATTATCTTAATTCCATTACTAGGGATAGAGTGGGTTGGCAATAAGAATACTTTTGGTATAACCAGGGATGGAGTATCAAATAAAGTAGGAAAAATCGACTGTCAACATGGAGAATAATAAAGATTAACATGCTAAGGGAATTGGCTATGGTGAAATCGGAAGCTCTAATGCTCTCATAACTTGAATCTCACTACTTTATTTTTCTACACTTGCTTTTATTCATTGTTTTAGTTAATTTATCAATCGAATCTCATCATTCCATTGTTCAAATAAAGTATTGGGTTAATCACAATCAGTAATTAGTAAATTAAATCACTCTTCGTGAGAACGACACTTCACATATCACTATATTACTTGTGCGAATTGTGCGCTTGCAATAATTTCACAACAATGTCTAGCTAGTCAAGATGATCAACGGGGATGGAGCGTCGGAACCGGGTGTCTAGTCGCTGATCTTAGGCTTGTCAGCGCATCTGCATAAGTGTTCTATGTCCGGGTAACTTGTTGGATGGTGAAGGTAGGGAATGCCTTTAGTCAAGCAGACCTCAACCTTAGGGTTGACTAGTTAGCTTAAAGAGTGGACGACCAAAACAACTTGGTTGGACAGCTCCTCAGGCAGATCAACTTGGTCCAAAACCTTGGCCTGGGATCCCATGGTGAAGATAGGAGAGAGGTCGCAAGCAAGTCGAGTAGGAACCAGCAAGCAAGCATGTCACAAGCATCTGTGGGCTCCAGCCAAAGTAGATCGAGCCTCCGAGCAAGATTAGGTCCAAGGACCAACGTACAAGAAAGGTTGGGCCTGCAAAGAAGCATTCACGTGAGGCTAGGCCCCTAGGGAGATTAGCCTCACGATCCACCTCAAAAAATGTTTAAAGAAAGGGGCTCACCGACCCGCTTTGGAAGAGCCAGTACACGGCGACAAGCAGCACAAAAGCCCTCGCAAACTCAGTCCACCAATACGCTACTCAGGCAGGATAACTAAGGAGATCCATCTCCGAGAGTCAATGAGGAGGTCAGTTAGCGACACCCGACCGTGAGAGACACCAAAGTGTGCCACAAGCCTTGCGAGTAGAAGACGTCAAGAAGCTCGTGAATGACTGACTTCGAGACTTGAAAGTTGGAGGAGACTTAGAGAATACCCTGTGCAAGAAGGTAGACTAAGTAAAATCCTCTCCTTTCACCAATGCGATTCATAACGCCGTCTTTCACTCCATTCAAAGGGGATTCCGATCCCGAGAGACATTTGAAACATTTCAAAAGTGTCATGATTCTTTACAAATCCGAGGATGCGCTGATGTGCAATGTGTTTGCGATGACCTCGTGAGGAACAGCTCAAGACTGGTTCCATACTCTGTCGTCCGAGTCAATCAACTACTTCAAGGAGCTGGCTTTCGTCTTCACAAAGGAGTACACTTCCTACTGGACGACCAAGAAACAAACTGACCACTTGTTCAACCTACACAAAAAGCCTGATAAGTCCTAAGGAGATGTCGTACAGTAGTGTAGCTGAGAAGTCCGAGTGTCGTATCCACAGAGAGCGATGTAAAGAAAATAATAGAGCTGAAAAAGAACAATTGAGATAAAGAAGTAGAATTGAACAAGATTTGATTTAAAGAAAATTCAATTGATTAAAACACTAAGGCTTCCACTTTTAACATAAGCATGCATCTCTTATTAATTTGATCAACAAAATATTTTCCATTGTAGTTGTTCAAAATAATTAAAGCTCTTTTTAATTTCCTTTAGAAGTATTCTAAGCATAACTTGTATCATTGGCAACAAACTATCAAAAAATAATCTTCAACAAAATTCTATTAATTTTAGTAATTCTCTCTTCTTTTAAAAACATCAAAGTACACAATGAGAATAACATGATTGAACCTATAAAAAAAACAAACATAATGGAATATATGATCTGTACAGACTGTACGTATTAACTTTTTTAGGATTTGTTAAATTACTTTGTATTTAATTTGCAACTTATTAAACTAAATGGCCCACAAATCATTAATTTGAGCTTTGTACCGTCTTGGCTTTTATTTAAAATTATTACATTTGTTAGAGGATCACAAATTGGAGTCATCACTTCTACAATTTATCATTATTTTATTTTATGCCTTTTTCTTTCTTCATTTATCATTACTTTATTGATTGCTTATTTTACGGAACACAAAGGACATATCGAGTGGAATGAAATTGTGCAATATATGTCAAATTGCAACGTAAGTCATCAAATTTCAATTTAATGCTTTATATTTGACATTTCCCTTGGAGATACTCTAAGATTACAACTCAAGCAAGAAGCCTTTTCATAGGGGCGGAGCCACATAATTCAAGAAAAACTTAGTTACAACTTGGATAGCACTGTTTTGCTATTCCCGGTCTATAATGCTATGTCACGTGGAAGTGTTATCACACGTGTCACACTATCAAAGCGTTATTGACCGAATATAGCGAAATAGTGTTTTTCCTGTTTCAAGGCTAGAAGTGGTTGTAGCCCCCAATTTTCAAAAACTCCTTTACATTTTATATAAAACTTGACAATTTGTGTGCAATTTATTTTTAAAAAAAATGTTAATTATTGCTGCCCCTTCAATATATAGGCTCTAGCTCCGCCATTGTTTCTTCAGTACTCGCATTCTCAAGTAATCCTTTCGGTACCCCGTCAATTTTCTTATAAGGGTCATTGAATTGCATATATCAGAGATTGTGGTTTATAATTGAAAATAAATAAAATCGGGACACTAAATGGCATAGTTAGAGCTATAAATATATATAAGATTGTGAATTCAGAATCGGAACAAGACAATGTATAGGAGCAACAAAGCTCTTATTCACGGTCACGGAGATAAGAGGACTCTAGTGATTATGTGTAGGCTGTAGCTTCAGTTATGCTTGACCCGCAGGTGATCTAAGAAAGGTTTTATGAGGGCAGCAGGGCTTGCTATGAATTTCTCGTATGTCATCCCAATGTATTTTGGGGCTTGGCCTTCTCTCTCTAACAACTCTGGGATTGGTAAAGCTGGTGTGTCCAGTGAGGGTCCACGGGGCACAGCTATTGATATCCTTGTAGCTTTGTTGTTCACAACAGCCCTATGCCATATGCTCTTGTACTTGTCGTTTGTCAAAATCTGCCACAAAGAATTAACCATACACATAAATAATGGGTACCATTAATTTATGAAAATAAGTAGAGAATTATTAGATTGTAATTCTTAGATAAGATGGGTTTTGGATTAAAAAAAGTTGGGTGTTATTTTGGTACCTGCATTTGGTCACCAATGGTAACAACAAAAGCTCCCGGAGCAACATTCACCAACACCCATTGGTCTTTGTGCTTGACTTCAAGGCCACCCATCTCATTCTGAATGAGGAGGGTCACCAGTCCATGATCGGTATGAGGAGGTAGACCGATTGCTTTATCGGGCTGTGGGCAAGCCGGGTAGTAATTTGCGGCCAGAATTTGTAAGCCACAGTTCATGGCCTTTACTATGTAGTGACCCTCCAACCCTAAGCTCTCTGATATTCCTTTCAACATTTCTGTGGCTACTTCTCGAGTTCTTTTGCTGAACTCTAGTGAAACCTCGCTGTATCCAGCAGGTTTGTAGAGTGAGTTGAACTGAGGGTGGACTATGACCTTGAGGAAATCCCTCTAGAGACAAACTTATTGTTGAAGTTTTGGATCTGCCCGTTGGGTCCCACTCTAACAACACCGATACTGTCCCCATTTTACCACCTGCCTAATCCGTCAGGTGTGGGGTTTTACCACAAAAGGCCTCGATATTAATTAGAGTGTGATAATTCTATTTAAACCCATTTGTTTTCTTTTACCCCACCGATGTGGGATTCCAACACTCCCCCTCACATGTAACCCCTTTTTAGTGGTTCACACGTAAAGATCCATACATCGGCAATTGAAACTCAGAGGTCGGCTCTCGTTGGGCCCACTTGTTTTCAATGGAACTCAGAGGTCGGCTCTTTTCAACCTTCGTTGGCTTCTTTTTCTTTTTTTTTCCTTTAAAAGTCCGACTTGTTTCTCCTTCTTGGTGACAAGCTTCGTTAGCTTGTATGGGCCTTGGCTCTAATACCATGTTGAAGTTTTGGATCTGCCCGTTGGGTCCCACTCTAACAACACCGATACTGTCCCCACTTTACCACCTGCTCAATCCGTCAGGTGTGGGGTTTTACCACAAAAGGCCTCGATATTAGTTAGAGTGTGGTAATTCTATTTAAACCCATTTGTTTTCTTTCACCCCACCGATGTGGGATTCCAACACTTTTTCAATGTCGACGTTGAAGCTGGTGCCGCACTTGATTGGGTCCAACAGGTTCCTTGTTTGGAACTCCTTCTTCTCCTCCTCCGGCAGATCAAAAAATCTATGAGACGCGTCAATCATTGATTTCATCAGGCTCTCTGGTACCAAATACTTTGTTGATATTATAAGGTAGACATAAGTATTTGTCTAACAACATAAATCTGACAACAAAACATTACTATAAATCTAGGCATGTACAAACAAATTAAGGTACATACCTGGAAGAAGCCCCATTCCTCGCAAGCTCTGCGCAGCTCCTGAATCACTTTTGCTCGTTGATCAGGAGATCCTGATGTGGGAAGGGAAAAATCAATGATTGGGATTGAATGCTCTGGGTCGTTTGCATCGCCTTGTTCGTTAGGATTTTTGGTGTAGGTGTACTCAGAAGGTACAAAAGTGAGGGCAGCTGAGTCAGCTAGTGTTTTGATGCTTGCTACTTTGGGTACTTCATGGCCATTATATGCCTCCATTGAAGTCCCTGTAGGTGCCATTGAGAAGAGAGAGAGAGAGAGAGAGATGGGACTGAGGCTTTGAGATGATATTTCTGTATATCTTTGAGTGAGAGATAAGGTGTTGAAAAGTTGTGTGGAGGTATTGAGAGAAGAGGAATGGGTATTTATTGCACAGGATGTACTGATTTTACACGTGGAGGATTTCTACATAGGAGCTGTTATTTTAATGTTGCCCTACACCACAAGGTCTAGAAATTTTACATAAATAAGTTGCTAATTAATTTGATATTGAATGCTCACATTCTAACATTTAAAAAATTGAATCCATAATTTATATAATTGAATTAAGAAAAGGAAGTGACGAGATTGATAATGGAGAGATGAAGAAATTGAATCCATTGGATGTGTATGCTTCATTTGTGTGTCACGTCATCAATTTAACAGAAAATTTGACGGAAGCTTTACATGGACCATTTTGATGTGTGGAGGCTAACCTTTAGGACCATTAGCGTCACAAAAACACATTAGGAATGAAAGATGATAATTTCGTAAACCTTAGAAACCATTTATGATAAAAAGCCAAAAAAAAAAAATACTGGAAAGTGGAAGCACCGCAAGTTTTTACAGAAGTTAAACATTAAAAAGCTATTAAATAAAATATATCGAATAGAGAAAATATTTTTATTTATGAAGGTATGCATGTACTTGATCAGAAAATTACAAAATGTACAGAATGGCATTTACTTTAGTGGCATGTTTACTAATCAAGAATTGGAATTCTCATCAGGAATTGAATTCCGCCTATGGAGAATTCCTGCATTTACTTCACATCAAGGAATTGAAAAGTAAGCGGAGCCCACACAAAATTAGGAATTGAATTCCTGATTTTGGAGGAATTCAATTCCTGAATGGGAGGTGGTATTCTAATTCCTGGAGAATTCACCCATTAGAAATTCATCTTTTTTACCCATTATATCCTCACACAATTTTCAAAATTCCAAGTATGCCATCTACTTTAACCAAAAAATGAGGTCATTTTAGTAATTTGTACCACTTCTACCCCAATTCCATATGGTTTAGTAAACAACTTTAATAGGAACACTACTACAAAAAACGAAATAGACGACGGGGATCCACCGTTGTTGTAATGCTTTGAAAACCGTCGTTAAATCAACCGCCATCTTTTTGGGTGTCAAACTACGACGGCTTTTCACGGTCGTTGTTTATCTGTAAAGACGACGGTTTTTAAAGAAAATCGTCGTTGTTTATAGGTAAAGATCGTTAATTATAGGAGGAAAGACGACGATTTTATTAAAACCGTAGTGGATTGTAGGTTAAGATGACGGTTTTTTTATGAAAACCGTCGTGGATTGTAGGTTAAGACGACGGTTTTTTATAAAAAAACAGTCGTTATTTATCTATAAAGCCAACGGTTGGTTTATAAAAACCGTCGTTAATTATCTGTAAAGACCATGATTTATTATGAAAACCGTCGTCTAATAAGTTCCCAAACTGCTACATTTTAGTTCTTTTTTATTTCATATGATGCTATACAACGATTTTAACTGGAAAACCAACCATAATGCTTTATTAATGAATATATACACTCAAAAACAGTTTCTTTCATAAAACTTGAAGATTCAATAGTTATTACATAGTTAACCAATCTTTATTCTACAACAAACATAATTCCTACCAATTAAGTAGTACAATCTTTTCCTAACAAGACCTACGTACTCCTAATCCAAGCCTTCCTCATCCAAACATACAAATGATGTACAACTAAAGTCTCCTCCATCATCCCTGTAAAAAAATCAAAATGACAAAGAGAGAAAAAAAGCTAAGATTATAAACATATAAAATTAGGTGGAAGAGAAATTTTACCATTGGACCATATTTCCATAGAAAACTTGTAAAATGGGCATAAAAAAGACCATCGAGAACCTGCAAAAGGAAAAATATATAAATAAAATGATGGTGAAAAGAGAAGGTAACAAATTTTCAACAACAAAAAAACATACGACTCACATAGAAAACCTGCAAAAGAAAAGGTTATAAATATGCAAGCTTCCTCCTCATCTCCTGAGAACCAAATCAGAAAATCTAAAAAGAAACCAGAAATAAATAAAAATATATGTAAACAAACTAGACAAATCAAGAGAGACAGAAAATCTGAAATCAAGGAGACAAAGAACATACCAGAAACGCCAAGAGACTAATCCAGAATTCACTAGCAAGATATAGAAGGGTATTGAGAGATTAGGTGACTTTCAAATCAAACCTTTCATGAGGGTGTTTTAGAAAGCTCAGGAGGGTTTCAAGGAGGAAGAGATAAGGTTTTTAGAGACGGGGGAAAATCTGAAAATTTGTCGAGCGCGAATTCACTTAAGCGGCCTTTTTTAGCATGTTTTAAAAGACGACGCTTGTTAATGAGAGATAAGGTTTTCAAAGACAAGGGAAAATTTGAAAATTTGTCGAGCGCGAATTCACTTAACTGGCCTTTTTTTAGCGTGTTTTAAAAGACGACGTTTTTTTAAAAAAAAACGGTCATCTTTACATATAATA
The DNA here is from genome assembly GCF_965620075.1 of Prunus avium. Lineage (NCBI taxonomy): Eukaryota > Viridiplantae > Streptophyta > Magnoliopsida > Rosales > Rosaceae > Prunus > Prunus avium. The sequence continues at coordinate 24,370,124 of NC_142291.1, forward strand.
GACGATAGTTCTTTCAAAAAAAAACCGTCGTCTTTACATATAATAGACGACTCTTTTTTTAACAAAACCGTCATCTTTACTTCATAATAGACGACTCTTTTTTAAAAAAAAACCGTCATCTTTAGATATAATAGACGACCCTTTTTTTAAAACAACTGTCATCTTTACTTCATAATAGACGACCCTGTTTTAAAAAAAACGGTCATCTTTAGATATAATAGACGACCCTGTTTTTAAAAAAAACCGTCATCTTTAAAAAAAACCGTGTATAAGATGATATATCATGACGGTTTTAAAAATACTGTCGTCTTTTAAAACATAATGACGGTTTTAAGATGCACCGTCATCTATTTTGTGTCGTGGTTTAACTATTTTGTAGTAGTGGAATTCGGAATCTAACTCTCCTCAATCCATATGGTTTAGTAAACAACTTCATTAGGAATCCGGAATCTAATTCTCCTCAATCCAACACCTCCTCAATTCAATTCTGGATTAGTAAACATGTCATAGATGTTGACTACTGCACCAGCCAGTACAAGTGCCCTGTGTTCCTCGAGGTCAATAATTGTAGTCCTTCTGATATTTTCAAAAACCCAATTAATAAAAATAAGCCAGCCAAGAAAAAATATAATTAAGACGACAAAACCAACCTACCGTAAGGAAAAAAAAAATTAACGGCTAAAAGAACCCTTTTCCAAATTCTAATAACAAAAAAAAAAAAAAAATGAGGCTTACAATTATCATTAAAAAAATATATAGTTTTTTATGAGTTAAAAATAATTATTAGCATTCTAAAAAAATTATTTTGCACTCATCTCTTACATAAACAAAAGGGGAAATTGTGTTAGGAATTGTGGATTAAAGACCATTATCACACACCAAAAAAGGGGTTGTTGAGGGTGTTCATATGGAGAAATTATAGAATGATACCGTATCACCACATCAGCCAATGATACTTCCATTCAAAATTTACCATGTGTCATTTTTAAAAACAATTAAAACTTTATTTTACAGCTGGACATAAAACCCAATTATAACCCTTTGAAATAAAATTAATATATCATAAAAAAGATAGAACCGCCCACCCGACCCAGTCTCCTACTCGCACTGCCCCCCTTGGTCACCGCCCCCCTCCACACTCTCTCCTCCTTCTGACGCACTTCAACAACTTAATCATATATGAATCCTTCATTCTCACCCTTTCGATGGCTACCCCAAGACCCAGTTATATTTCTCCTTTTGAAGGTCTCACTCATTTGTTTACTACTAATTTTCAGATTGTCATCAAATTTGTAAAAGCTTGAGGGGAGAGGTGGGTGTTAATGATAATTGAATTTCAATGCTTAAGATATTTTGCATGTGCTTCTGTGGGTTCAAGAGACCTTTCAATTTTAGAGAGAGAGAGAGAGAGAGAGAGAGAGAGTAAAGGGAGGCAACGGGGTAAGGGGTTGGGTTTGGTGGGTGGCTTCTGGGGTCTTCTCTGTCCTTTTTGCTCTTTTAATTTCTGTAGGGTTTAGTTTTATTCTGAATGTGAAAAATAGGTTTTAAATCCAGCTGTAAAGAAAAATATATTTGTTTTTATTAAAAATTGACACATGGCAAATTTTGAATGGAAGTATCACCAGCTGACGTGGTGCTACGGTACCATTCTATAATTTCTTGTTCATATGGGGGTGGTAAATCTCCCTGAAGATAAAAACCCTCGCTTGAAAAAATAATATATTTTAAAAAAAAAAAAAAAACACGACAGTTACCAAAGAGAAACCCCACTAAAAGATATTTACTATAAAATGACACTGAATATATACATGGCAACCAAATAAATAAAACCCTTTCACTTAAAGAAAATTTGTTAAATATCTTTTTAATCATTGCATTTTAATTTGGAATATATTTTTGTCATTGTGTTTCGAGTTTAGCTCCTTTTTTTTTTTGTCAACATTTAGAAGGGGGAGGGGGGAGGTGTCATTGGAGTTTCAACCTGAAACCATTAATATGCAGGCAAATACTCTTACCACTAAGTTATGGACCCGTTCGCTTGAGTTTAGCCAATTTAGTCAATCTATTATGCAAAGTTTGCATTTTCAGTTACTTCACATGAAAAAATATTTAAAACATGTGTTAACCAATTAAAATTAATATATATATATATATATATATATATTATTTAAAAACTTGAGAACTTGAATTAATAACAAAAAACAAACCATTAAAAGATACAATCTACTATTTTGTCCTTGGATGTGGTGGGGTGCCCTTTTCATAAGAGCAGTCACCTCAAGTTGTCCTACAGTGTCCTTTTTGGGCACGTTTGGTGGGCCTCACTACCTTAGACTGTGCTAAATAGGACTTGAAGCCCATGTTTGGTAAGATGGTGGTAAGATGGGGGACTAAGTTAAATGGGATTGTGGAGTCCAACAGTAAAAAAACCTCCTCACTCGCTCTCCTTATACAGAGAGCCTGAAATTTGGTTCGCAAAATAAGCCCTTCGCTATATTGAGAACACGCAACTCCGCCTCTCTCTCTCGTTCGCAACTCCGCCTCTCTCCCTCATTCGCAACTCCGCCTCTCTATCTAGTTCGCGTTCGCGACTCCACCTCTCCTTAGTTCAACATCGACTGCTCCCAGGCTAGTTTTTCGTGTCTCTTCCTTTTGATACCTCTCTTATTCCTTCTTCCACTTTTCTCATATGCTCTCTCTATCTGCATAATTTTTCATGGGTATTGCTTTTTCTTTGGGTGTTATTGAGAAATTTGATTGTTAGATTGTTTGCTGGGTTGTTATTTTCTATCTATCCTCTGTTTGGTTGCTGAGAATTTTAGGCAAGAAAAAGGAAAAATCTTCCATTTTTGTGTTTGGATCTGTGTGGGTTTGATGAAATAGATTGGGTTTGCTTGTTTGGATCTGTGTGGGTTTGATAAACTCCTGGTTTCTTTCATACCCATCTATTATTTGGGTTTTCTTCTCCTTGTTTCAATTTCATATCTGGGTTGGGATTTTTGGTGCTTGATGTGAGTTCAAGTCCCTCCAAGTCAAATTTGAGTGAGATTGTACAAAAATTTGTTGAAACATAATTTCGGGTTTAATTTAAAATTTTACTCTCTCTATTTATAAATAATATTTTCAACTTCTGTAGTGAATTTTATTTCAGTGGAATTATACAATAACTTTTTGAACCAAAATTTTGGGATTGTGCAACAAATATTTCTCAGTTTGTCTTAAGGAATATTATGCTTGAAGTTTGTCCAGTCTACAATGATTTTGAAGTTTTTCTTTTGCTTATTGAAATTTGATTATTGAGTTAGGTTTTTATTCTGACAAAAAACAATTAAAGAAACACAATTATTTGGTTCAATGGTCTCTTGGTTTTATAGGAATTGTTTGATCTAATATAAAGGAACATTCAGGCCACTTGAAAGCGTTATGAACCTTCAAGAATCTATTATGATCTGAATTTGTTTTGTTCTGTTTTGGGATGTGATTTTTGAATGAATTACATAAATTGATTATGTCTTGAGGTGGAGGATATGTCCAAAAGTGATTGGAGAGTTTGTAAATTTCATGAGAATGCCAATATTTTAACATAAGTTTGATACTGTAAAGTTGGCATATGTTGGATCTTTGTTTTCTCTATTTTTCATAATTCAATCTTGGATTTGTTACAGTCCTCAAGGTTGGTATCATGCCAAGGTTGTGTTGGTGCCGTGAAAAGGGTTCTTGGAAAACTTCAAGGTTTGTTGACAGCTCTTGCATTTATCCAGTTCCATTGTCTTGCTCTTCTTCTTCTCTGAGACTGTGCTTCTTTAACTGTTTGAACAATGCCAAATGCCACAGATAAATTTCTGAGTTGTGATATTGGTTTTTGTTTTGAATTCTATTTTGGTTTCTATTTTGAGTTCTGGTATTGGTTATCATTTTCAGTTGTGATATTGGTTTCTGTTTTGGTATTGGTTTTTATTTTGAAATTGGTTTCAGTTGTGATTGAATGTTCTGTATATCTTAAGATGTAATGAGATAACATTGTTAGTTCATCAATTTATGAAAGGCAAGTTAGAAGGAAATTTGTCAATCTCTAGTTTCCATGGTTTTATCGTTTCCCCTTACAAAGAAGAAAAAATACAATTGTAACCAAATATGTGATTTAATTGGCAAATGCCACGACTGATGTGTATTGCCATTGTATTGCCACCGTTTCATTTTGAAATTCTGGATGTTTATTTTTATGTATTAATGGTAGAACTGTGTGTAGTGAACTGAACCTCTAATTTCTTAGTCATGTAGATGACTTTGGCATATAAGAAGAATTTCTAACTTTTGCATATATGAAGAAATTCTGACATTGACATCTACATGTAAATTCTAAGTTTTGTATATATGCATCTCTTGAAATTCTTGAAGCATGAGTTGAGGTAGGTGGTTGTTATTGATACATTAATCAAATTCTTTGCGTTTGCATACAAATAAAGACTCAATTATACATAAACTCGATGGAATTTATAACTTTAACAACAAATGAAAAGCCTTTGGTTTGGAGGAAAATAAATGCACATGTCAATTTGGTAATTATAATAACAAAAAAACTTACATTTAATTATTTAAAAATTATTATTTTTAAATATTAAAATTATTATTTTTTAGTCTGACACAACACCAAACATAGGTCTTCAATATTTTTACAATCCAATTTCTTAGTCCGACGTAGCACCAAACGTTGGTCAGTACTTAATCCAACTTAGGCCAATTCGAGCTAATCCGAGACAGTCCCAAGATTTAGTCTAGTCTATGATAGTCCACAATACCAAACGACCCCTTTGTGTAGAAAAGAGAAAAAAGTGAAAACAAAATATGCGGGTGGTAGGTGGATTCAAAGAGGTTGGAGATAAGAAACAAAGAAGAAAATGGCAATTCACATGTTCTTAATAATATTATTAGAGTGTTGCTATTTTCACTTTTGTCCTAATTTTTTGGCCCACCCACTATATAAATTTGAAAAAACATACTCTTATCTTTGCACCCACCATTATTCCTAAAATACCCATTATCTTCCCATCCACCGAGTAAATAATAATATGGCAAAAAGTTATTTTTGGTCCCCGTAGTTTGCCACTTTTACCATTTATGTACTTGTCGTTTCAATTTGATCAATTTTGTCCAGGTAGTTTCAATTCTGAGCAATTTAAGGACAATCCCCAATTTTTTGTCAAATTACTTTAATATGGAGGGGCATTTCAGTCCAATCTTGCATCCCCTTCACAACAACCTTTGGCTCCTTTATTCGTCTTTTTTTGTTGACTGAATGCATGAGCTCAAAAGCAAGAGATTATCAGTAATGGACTGGACAGGAACAAAGACATTTTAATAAACGTGTCAAGAATGCTCAACCAAAACCCAACCCATTTAATAAACGTGTCGTGTTAGGTTTGGATCATCTTAAACAGGTTACCTAGCTAATAACATGTTTAATAAAAAGTAGTAGCAACTAGTAACCAGTGGAATTCGGTTTTGAATCCATTAATTATTTTTTTAGTAGGAGAAACCATAGAGAGAGAGTGGGATTGATGATAATGATATGAGAGCTTAAGAGAAGTAGAAAAAAATTAGACATGAGCATTTTTTTGGTTTGTTCTATTGATTGGAAAAAGCAAAACAAAATTCCATGATCATAATAATGTGAGAATTGGTTATGATGTGCAAAGAAACATGTGTAAATTACTAAAATAGTTATGCATATAATTGTTATACATATAAATATCAAATTATATACATGTGAAATTCTACTTCTTTGAAAAACAACGTTTAGAAATATTATAAATATCCAATGGTGTAGCATATAATCACAAAGTTATTTGCAGCATGGTGGGTAAGGTGTTTTGAGAGGAATGAAAGTAGGAGGGGTACAAAACTCCTTGTGTGTGCACTGAAGTCTCTATTTCCTTTTATTTTGTAGCGGGTTGGCAGGTACTACACGGGTGGTATCGGAAATTGTCACCCCTATCCAAAAGTCTATTACCTATGATGACGTGACACGGGTGTTTTTATAATTTAGTACACATGGATAATTATCCACCAATTGAGGGGTGATGTGCCAAGTGGAGCCCACCTCCACATAGATTAAAAAAAATATTCTAATGATTAAAACTAATTAGAAAATTTTAAAAACATAATAAATAAAAATTATATCCCAGCTGCCCCAATCCTCCCTCCCACCTAGATCCCACCCACGCCCATCCCTCCTCCCCAACAGCACCAAAGCCATAGAGATATGAAATTTCAATAAAATTCAATTCAATCAAAACCTCAAATACATATATGAAACTTCAAGTCATTTCACCAAAAGAACCAAACCCGAATACCAAAATAAATTTCAAACCCAAATAACACAGCAACCAAGTTCGATTATGTATGTTTCTGCAATTTTTCACCCTTGGAATATTCGAAGAAGATCCTTGGGCCTCTTGAATGAACTCGTCCTTGAACCTTGCAAAATAAATGGCAGTCAATCGGAGAACACTGGTGCCTAAATAAGTAAAATTGTCTCAAGGAGATGCAAATTATACCGAAAGGATGGAGTTTTCCTCTCCGAGGAGAAGAGATGGCCCGGACGCTGTGAGAGAGAGGGCGTGCCTATGATCACAGTGACCACCTTTGTTACATAATTTAGAGGGACTCTATTAGTATATTCAATCAGTAGGATTTAAGATAAATTGCTTTTTATACATTTATTTATTTGAGATGACAATAATTTAACCACCTATCAAGCAAGCAAAACAAGGGTGAAAGGAATGTAAGATGGTTTATTGTCTTAAACCTACTGAAGTGATCTTCTAATCAATAAGGGATTGCATAGACTTATTATTTATCAAGAACTCAAATTCTATCTCGTATGGCAGCCTGATATTAATGTTTAAATAGCATACAAAGGCTTAGAGGTTCCTAGTTCTATGTGGATTGAAATACATTAATTCTATTGCATGAAGGTTATCTCCATAGCCAGCCTGTGGGACCGCACAGGTGCGGGCTATGGGACCGCACAGGACCTCCAAAATTTAGGGGGCTCCAAATGATTTTAAAAGCCCAACAATATATTATATATTTTCTGCTACTTTTCGTTCTAAGCACATTTTTATTTCAAAACATTATTTTTTATTCCTAACATGCAAACTTTTGTTCCAAATAGATTTAATTTTTAGTTTTTATTTTCACTTTTGTTACTCTTCCCTCCCATCCTCCCCTCTCAATCCTATCTCTCCACTCTCATTCTCACTTCCATTCTCCCTCTCTTTACTCTATACACTAGCACAAAAAAATGAAAACTAAAAACTAAAATTGAAATGTTTATCAAACAGGCCCTAAATTAATCAATTTTGAATCCTCATTGATTTGAGAGCTATTATTAGGGCTGACTTGAAAGCTTAAAAACACAAACAAACAAAAAATGGAAAGAGTGAGATAAATTTAGTTCATTCGTTCTTATACGCATACACAAGTGTAAGAATGAATATTAAGAATAATAACCCAACAGTAGTAAGAATAAGAACCCTTATACATTAATACTCATATGTAGCAATACATGTTCAGAAAGAAACACAGGACATGACATAATGATTACAAAGATATGTGTATGTCATAAACCCTGACATAGATATAAATAGTGAAACAAATTAACTAAAACAAATATTTAAGAATATTCAAGGAAGGGTGGTTTTGTGGGGTGGAATGAGAGAAGGGAGGTGTGTGTCCTTGGGGAGGGTTGGGATGGAGGGCAATGTGGGCTTAGGTAGGTCAGCTGGGAGATGGGGAAGAGGTGGAATTTCAGGCAACTTTGGCAACTCAGGCTTTGGCAAAGTTGGGAAATTAGGAAGTGGTGGCAATTCAGGCTTTGGAAGTTCAGGGACATGGGGCTCTTCTGCCAAACTTGAGACCTTCAGGCTTTGGCAAAGTTGGAACATGGGGTACCGATGGCAATTCGAGTTTTGGGAATGTTGGCAGCTCTGGCTTTGGCAACGTTGGCAGTTCGAGCTTCGGCAACTGTGGCAGCTCAGGCTTTGGCAGCTGTGGAAGCTCAGGTTTATGGAGTGGTGGCAGCTCAAGCTTTGGAAGCTCGGGCACTTGAGGCAAGGATGTCTCGAAAAGAGAGCGAGCCCCGGCAACCATTGTTTTTGAAAATACCTGTAGGATGACTAAAAATGCCTACAAGGGGGTGAATAGGCCAATTTAAGATTATAATCAATACACAAAAAATAAACTTCGGTAGCATCCTGAAACGTGTTGGGCATAAAACAGAAGAACACGTAGAGAATTACTTTACGTGGTAAAACCCCACCTCTGGGGAAAATCCACGGGACTCCTCAGTCCAACACAAATCCACTATAGAACGATGATTACAAGAAGTACTCACACACTTATCCTCGACACATTCTAGATAATGTTTACCGACTTCTTCGTAACTCAACTTTTGTCACGGGATGATCTTCGACACTCCTTATGTTGAATGCAATACTGGTCACAATTGCTTCAAGCTCGCTGGAGGAGACCGCCACGACGGTCTTGGTGCCCTCAACCGTATGAGTCACTGACATGCATATGAATGCAATATGAATGAAGAAAGGATTTGATAAATCACCCAAGTAAACAAGAAATACTTGATGATTTATCTAAGAAAATAAGTGTTGGTCTCTTTTCCTGTCAGGTATTCTTTTCACCAAATGTCGCGATATGCGTGCTCGGAAGAATACGGCAGCTGCTAGACCGACACCAATGCCCCGATTGTATCTTTTTGGCCCACGCAGATGTTATTTCAAAGTTCAACAAAATTGAAAGTTGAATCAGGTTGACAAAAATCCAGTCCAGCCCTGCTTTGGGCTTAACTTTTAGATTCCTCCTGATTCATGAGTTCTGCTTTATAGGCGTGCCACTGTTGGGTAGAAGACCAGTCCAACAGACTTGGTATAAACAAGTGTGATGAGTGTTTTGTGGAGTTTGCGCCTTCTTTCTGGACCTCTGCTCAAGCCATTGTGCTCCAAGTGGGGTACTGGCCTGGATTAGTTCTTTTCTATGCCTCAGTTAAGAGGACTTCACCATTCTTTCTCTCGTGTATATGTCGGCTTTGATTGGTGCGAGCAACACCTATCCAAGCAGGGGAAAAAGACAGAGTTCTTGGTCAGTAAACACCTCGCGCGGGCTTACAAACCTAAATTTGAATTTTAAATATATTTATATAGGAATTAATCACGAATTCGGGCCCAACTATGTTATTTTCGGGCCCAACTGGGTCATATCCCTTAGACCTATGAGGTCTGATTCGGGCTAAAACATTTTATGATATTATAGGATATAAACGAGAAAATACTTAAATATTGCGAGTATAGAAATGAACACATATTCAAGCATAACAGGGTTCTTTAGATACGAGTTCCATCATTCTTATTCATCCAGTTCTTAAACCGACGACAGAAACAGTAAAGATCCTTGCTCATTAATTCCAACTATGAAGTACATTATCATGGTGATCTAAGGTTTATAGCCGGCTAAATTATACAAATTCAAACTGAACATTTTCAGAAATTAATCGTACCATGAAGATGGCAGAGAAATAAAAAGATGAACACAGAGGTCGTCTGGCTATCTGAAATCCGAGCGAGTCGATTGGAATATCTTAAGTGCTTTTTTGAGTGTTTTACAAGACGTTGCGTCTGGCTTTTGGAGAGAGAGTCCCCTTCTTCCGTGCTGGGAGCTCTCTATTTATAGGAACAGAAGAGGTCTCAAGTGATGATGACTGAGCAAGGATATTTGGCTGTTGTCCAAAGTCAGTTTGCTGACTTGACGTCCTGAATTGGTCCATAGCGGGGGTGATTGAGTTTTTCTGACGAGAACCGTCGGTCCTTCGAAACAGTTCTCTGGTTTGAAGCGTTTCGTACTTGGCGATTTGATGTGCAAGTTGGCTTCTTACCTGGCTTGGTGGCTTCCTTAGGCGGCTGGCTTTTCTTACTGGAAGGGGGAAAAGTCAAATCGTCATTAAATGTTGATGGTCCTTCTCCAACTTCGCGTGGGTTTGGAACAGCTTCCGATTTCCCATTTCTCAGTAGTCCAATCGCTTTGGGCCCTCTGCTCTTGGGCTTCATTTTTTTGTCTTGGTGTTTATTTTAAACAAGAAAAAATCTTCTTGAAAAATTCATCCTGCAGACAACTATTGGGCTTGGGCCCTTGCCATGCTCCTTTTTGGGGAGGTAACCATTTTTGGTCCATTGACCAAAATTGGGTACAAACAATAAGCACGGCAGCTTTTCAAAAAGATTCAATATACTCAAGGATGCAAATGCCTTGAAAAGCTTCACTTCGAAAAAGAAACAACCAATGCTTTTATGCAAAGTAGGATTCTCTAACTAGAGAGCAGAGCTGGCCCTAGCCCAGGGCTACCAGGGCCACAGCCCGGGGCCCAAAATACAATGGGGCACAAATTTTTCTTAGTCTATATATATATATATATATATTGGTCAACATATATATATCTGAAAAAGGAAAAATTAAAAAAAATTAAAAAAAGAGAAGAAATTAAACAGATGCTCAACATTAGAGATTACCTTATTTCCATCTTCAACATTGAAGTAAATGTCTTGGTCCTTTTACTTTTATTTATTTTTATATTACTCCATTTACTTAAGTTTACAATGTAAATAAGGAAGTACCCCCCATTTGGATTCAAATAAAAATACTAGAAAATCAAATTCCCACCAAATCAAAATATGAAAATTCGGTTTTAGTGCAAAATATGATTTAGGCTAAAAATGATGGCTCATTAAGTCAATATATACTTCATACTAAAATCCCATAAAATCAAGTTTTCTTATTTGATGTGAGAGGAACAAAAGCCGCCAAAAATTATCTTGAGAAAATGATTATTCCGAAAAACTATTTTTCATACTTAGTCAATATTACACCTCCGCTAAAAAAAATTATGGGTTCGCCAGTGACTGTTGGGCAAAATCAAAGTGATTGATTCTTCAATCTGTGGGTTTCAACCAGCTGTCAAAGCCAAAGTAAAAAAATACTTTTAAAAAGGAACTGGTATTTCTTCTATCTCATTTTTGGTCGAAATGGTATTTCTTCTATGGGTCTTGGCCATCTTGAAGAGAGCACAATTGAATGAAGGTGGTACTACTTGATATTTTGCAATTTGGATTTTTGAAGAGGTATCAAAACTTTCGTTTGTTTTTTTTTTCTCATTCTTTTCCTTTTGAGTTGGTTTGGTTGAGTGCCTTTTGTTTTTGGCTCAGCAATTTTACTCACACACTATCTTCTTCATATTAATAAATTAACCACCATATTCTGTCAATATGTTTTGTTAGTTTTCTTAATTTTTTTTATATTTTAAGTTGATTTGAAAGTTTTTTTAAATTTTATATGAGCATTGAATGTTTAGAGGATGAGAATTGAATGTTTAGTTTAGTTTAGTTTTATGTGATTATATTTGAAGGGAAAAATATGCACAAAACCTAGATGTTATATTGTTCTTTGTTTATTAGTTAAATTATTAGAGTTGAACATTTCATGCTTGAGTGTGATTGATCATATTTTAGTTTCTTTATTGCTATTGCCTCTAACTTGTTGTGGTGATTGTTTAGATTTTTATTGTCATTAGTTCTATTTAATATAAAATTTAAAACTCTGAAAATCTTAAAAAGACAAAAAAGAAAAATAAGACATACGTCAAAGTCTAAAAAGGATCTTTAGAAAAATATTTTCTTAAAAAAATCAATGCTTAGTTTATTTTTAAAAAAAAACTACAGTTTCAGTTATTAATGTGTGTACATGGGCACACTTTAGATTTTCGCCCTAGGCCCTTGAGAGCTCAGGACCGGCTCTGCTAGAGAGAGAGAACCACGTGACAACCAATCCAATTCAACAAAGACTTTCAACCTTCTTCAACTACCACACTACAAAACCTGATGCAATATGAACTCACAGCAAACCTCTTCAACTATGACCCCAAAACTTGATCCAATATAATCTCATAGTAAAGACGTACAGGACCACATATGTTAATCAATTATGATTATTAGTTTTGATCAAAATGGATTCTTAGAAAAGACGCCAACCAACTAAACTTTAATAGAAAAATAATATCTATTAAAACAAATGAATTAGACCAATCAAGTAGGAAATAATATCAAGAGATAAAATCTAGTCCTATTAAAAATAGGATTAACATAAAAATACTTGAGTGAAAATAATTCCAACTAGGAATCCTATACTGAATGCATGATTATGTCATGGTTTACCTGAAATCAATTTTCTCATATCGATCAAGTCACACTTTGAAAATCCGGGATTGAATGTGTTGCGCCAAATCTTCCAATAAACATAATTCACACACTACTTCTCAACTTATGCTAGAGTCTAGGAAATGACAATACAATTTTCATACTAACAGTTTTGGAGCTCATAAGTGAGAAGGTAAAGAGCAGAAGTAGTGATAGGACAGAAGCCGGGAGGCGAAGATAGGCCATATTTTGGACGAGGTATGAAATTCTGAAAGCCTTAGTTCTTGATAAGGTTATGAGAGTTGTGATTTTGCGTGAGCATCTAAACCAGTATTATAGAAAGAGAAACGTAAAGAGCAAGACTTGAAAAACATGGAGATCTCAAAAGGTTTGGTCGAAGGGTATTGGTGTTGTTAGTTCAAATTCTGAACTGCATTCATATATATCTACTTCCTTTCTGTACTTGACAAGTAATCAATATTCCTTTTGTTTTTCTACCATATTTCAATTTTGTCTTTGATTACTTTTTAGAGTAATTATAGAATACTACGGTAGTAACTTATTAAGGCCATGTTTTATAATATAAGTGGATATTTATCGATACTATTCTCTTAAAAGGGAGAAAATAAACCATATCGTCCACTCATATTATAACACGTGTATAGATGTATTATATGGGATTTAACTTTTTAACTAGTGCTGTGGTGAGAACTATTGTCAATGATCCCAAATAAACACAACCAAAAAAATAATCAACATAATTCAAACTTGAGGGAGATCTAAATTCAAGAAACTATATCTTCAAAATCAACCAAAATTTCATGAAAGACTGAAAAGCAAAAGGGAGCCAGCAGTTGATGTTGGGGTTGCTGCCAACCACCAACCTAAGTGAGTCTGTTTATCTACATTAAGCCCATGCCAGAATAAAGCCATCAGTATTATTCTTTTGTAGGTCCTACATTGCCAAGATCTATATTACAACAGATATACAAAAGCTTATTATATATATGGTTGTCAACTTGTCAAGATATACTTGTGGAAATTAAGTGAAAAACAAAGAAGATCAATACATATGCAGAAGTTGAGCTAACAATACCAATACCCTTTGACCTTGATGTTTTTCAAGTCTAGCTCTTTACATTTCTCTATCTATAAATACTGGTTTAGATGCAAAAGCAAAATCACAACTCATAACCTTTAAAACAACTATATATCTTTCATAATCTGATTCATCATCCTTTGTCATTAGCTAGCTAGCTCCAAAATGGCCTATCTTCGCCTCCCGGCTTTTGTCCTACCACTACTTCTGCTCTTTGCCTTCTCACTTATGAGCTCCGAAACAATGGTTGCAGGGGCTCGCTTTCTTCTCGAGACTCCCTTGCCTCAAGTGCCCGAGCTTCCAAAGCCTGAGCTGCCACAATTGCCTAAGCCTGAGCTTCCACAGTTGCCAAAGCCTGAGCTGCCACAATTGCCTAAGCCTGAGCTGCCACAACTTCCTAAGCCTGAGCTTCCACAATTGCCAAAGCCCGAGCTGCCACCGCTTCCTAAGCCTGAGCTACCGCAGTTTCCAAAGCCTGAGCTGCCACCGCTTCCTAAGCCTGAGCTACCGCAGTTTCCAAAGCCTGAGCTGCCACCATTGGCTAAACCCGAAATACCATCAGCACCTCATGTCCCAACTTTGCCAAAGGAAGGCCATAGGTTGGCTGAAATACCCCATGCCCCAACCTTGCATGAGTTACCTCAACTTCCAAAGCCTGAATTGCCACCACTTCCCGATTTCCCAACTTTGCCGAAGCCCGAGCTGCCAGCAGCAGTGCCCAATGTCCCTACTTTACCAAAGCCTGAAGTGCCAAAGTTGCCTGAAATTCCACCTCTGCCACATCTCCCAACTGAGCTACCTAAGCCCACATTGCCCTCTGTCCCAACCCTCCCCAAGGCCACACCCCTCCCTTCACTCTTCCCACCTCACAAAACCACCCTCCCTTGATTCTCTTAAAATATTTCTAATTAATTTGTTTCCCTATTTATATCTTTGTAATCATCATGTCTTCTCCAATGTTTCTTTCTTATCATGTACTGCTACATTTGAGTATTAATGCATAAGAGTGTTTATGGTTACTTATGTTGGATATATTCTTAATTTATTCTTATACTTTAAATTTCGTCTGATAGTATCTTTACTCGCTCATTTGGAAAATTGATATGGAAAAAACTGAACTCTATATTTTGTTTAACATAAATATAAAACTTGAAAGTGAAAACAATTTCAAAAAGATTTCAGTTTTTAGTTTTTGTTTTCACTTTTGTTCTTCCTTCTTCCCTCCTCCCCTCTCATCTTCCCTCTCAATCTGATCTTCACTCTCATTCTCACTTCCATTCTCCCTCGTTTCCCTCTATACTCTAGCACAAAAAATGAAAACTGAAAACTAAAATTGAAATGGTTATCAAATGGGCCTAAATTTTTACAGCTCACACTATTAATGTTAATCATTGGCAAAAACAGGGTACTTCAGACAACTAATCAGTAAGTGCTTGAGCCCCTGCAAGGTTTCCCTATTCATATTGATTAGATACATATGGTTATGGAAACCGATTTTGTTCTTTAGAAATCTCCTCCCCTCTCAGTTTTGATATGTTGTAGTAGAGACCCATTGGACCAACTTTACTCAAGAATGTCTCCTCATTTGAGCTGTGTAGATCGCTAAAATAAGGCCTGCAATAGGACTTACGAAACTGGACTGACAAGGGAGTGTAGCCGAAATTGGGTTTGTCTTTAAGCTCTTCTTCCATTTATCCAAGCCTTAACATGCTTGAATTGCATGAATTATGTTGTCTTCCTCTATTTACCTACAAAACACACAAAGAGAGGTAAATGACTCAGAATTCTAAGAAACTAAGCAAAATGACTAAGTAAATAGGGCATGTATATGTATGAAATTATGAGCTTAATAAAAAGAAAACTAATCATTAGCAAGTTGGCTTTGTAATTTTAATTGTGCTTAGTTCCCTTTTAAGCTCTTTCCAATCGGGGATCATATACCTAACTCGGTTTCAAATTTTGATTTCTAAGGGCCCGTTTGATAACCATTTCAATTTTAGTTTTTATTTTTTTCATTTTTTTGTGCTAGAATATAGAGGAAAATGAGAGTGAGAATGGGAGTGAGGATGACATTGAGAGAGATGATGAGAGGGGAGGAGGAGTAACAAAAGTGAAAACAAGAACTTAAAAGTGAAAATAATTTCAAATAGATTTCAGTTTTTGTTTTTGTTTTCACTTTTGTTACTCCTCCCTCTCATCCTCCCCTCTCATATTCCCTCTTGATCCAATCTCCGCTCTCATTCTCACTTCCATTCTCCTTCTTTTTCCTCTATACTCTAGCACAAAAAATGAAAACTAAAAAGTAAAAATGATTATCAAACAGGCCCTAAATTAATCAACTTTGAATCTTCATTGATTTGAGAGCTATTATTAGGGCTGACTTGAAAGCTTAAAAACACAAAAAATTGGAAAGAGTAAGATAAATGTAGTTCATTCGTTCTTATACGCATACACAAGTGTAAGAATGAATATTAAGAATAACAACCCAACAGTAGTAAGAATAAGAACACTTAAGCATTAATACTCATATGTAGCAATACATTATCAGAAAGAAACACAGGACATGACATAATGATTACAAAGATATGTGTATGCCATAAACCCTGACATAGATATAAATAGTGAAACAATTTAACTAAGACAAATATTTAAGAATATTCAAGGAAGGGTGGTTTTGGGGGGTGGAATGAGAGAAGGGAGGGGTGTGTCCTTGGGGAGGGTTGGGATGGAGGGCAATGTGGGCTTAGGTAGGTCAGCTGGGAGATGGGGAAGAGGTGGAATTTCAGGCAACTTTGGCAACTCAGGCTTTGGCAAAGTTGGGAAATTAGGAAGTGGTGGCAATTCAGGCTTTGGAAGCTCAGGGAAATGGGGCTCTTCTGCCAACTTGAGACCTTTCGGCTTTGGCAAAGTTGGAACATAGGGTACTGGTGGCAATTCGGGTTTCGGCAATGTTGGCAGCTCTGGCTTCGGCAATGTTGGCAGCTCTGGCTTCGGCAACTGTGGCAGCTCAGGCTTTGGCAACTGTGGAAGCTCAGGTTTATGGAGTGGTGGCAGCTCAGGCTTTGGAAGTTCGGGCACTTGAGGCAAGGAAGTCTCGAGAAGAAAGCGAGCCCCGGCAACCATTGTTTTGGAGCTCATAAGTGAGAAGGTAAAGAGCAGAAATAGTGGTATGACAGAAGCCGGGAGGCGAAGATAGGCCATATTTTGGACGAGTTATGAAATTCTGAAACCTTTAGTTCTTTCTTGATAAGGTTATGAGTTGTGATTTTGCTTGAGCATCTAAACCAGTATTTATAGAAAGAGAAACGTAAAGAGCTAGACTTGAAAATCATGGAGATCTCAAAAAGGTTTGGTCGAAGGGTATTGCTGTTGTTAGTTCAACTTCTGAACTGCTTTCATATACATCTACTTCCTTTTTGTACTTGACAAGTAATCAATATTCCTTTTGTTTTTCTACCATATTTTCAATTTTGTCTTCTATTACTTTTTGGAGTGATTATAGAATACTATGGTAGTAAAGTCACGTTTTATAATATAAGTGGATATTTATTAATACTATTCTCTGAAAAGGGAGAAAATAAACCAAGTCATCCACTCATGTTATAACACGTGTATACGATGTAACCATGTGGAATTCAACTTTTTAACTAGCGCCGTTGTGAGAACTATTGTCAATGATCCCAAATAAACACAACCAAAAAGTTATCAACATAATTCAAACTTGAGAGAGATCTAAATTCGAGAAACTATATCTTCAAAATCACCCAATATATCATGACTGACTGAAAAGCAAAAGGGAGCCAGCATCAGTTGATCTGTTGGGGTTGCTGCCAACCACCAACCTAAGTGAGTCCGTTTATCTACATTAAGCCCTTAATTTAATTACTTAGATCTAATTAACCACAGAATAAAGCTGTCAATATTATTCTTTTGTGGGTCCTACATTGCCATGATTAATATATATAATACAACAGATATACAAAAGCTTATATGGGAAACAATTACCATATATATGGCTGTCAACTTGTCAAGATATACTTGTGGAAATTAAGTAAAGAAACAAAGAAGATCAATATATATGCAGAAGTTGAGCTAACAACACCAACACCCTTTGACCTTGATGTTTTTCAAGTCTAGCTCTTAACATTTCTCTACCTATAAATACTGGTTTAGATGCAAAAGCAAAATCACAACTCATAACCTGTTTCATCATCCTTTTTGTCATTAGCTAGCTCCAAAAATGGCCTATCTTCGCCTCCCGGCTTTTGTCCTACCACTACTTCTGCTCTTTGCCTTCTCACTTATGAGCTCCAAATCAATGGTTGCAGGGGCTCGTTTTCTTCTCGAGACTTCCTTGCCTCAAGTGCCCGAGCTTCCAAAGCCTGAGCTGCCACAATTGCCTAAGCCTGAGCTTCCACAGTTGCCAAAGCCTGAGCTGCCACAACTTCCTAAGCCTGAGCTTCCACAACTTCCTAAGCCTGAGCTTCCACAGTTGCCAAAACCCGAGCTGCCACCGCTTCCTAAGCCTGAGCTACCGCAGTTTCCAAAGCCTGAGCTGCCACCATTGGCTAAACCCGAAATACCATCAGCACCTCATGTCCCAACTTTGCCAAAGGAAGGCCATAAGTTGGCTGAAATACCCCATGCCCCAACCTTGCATGAGTTACCTCAACTTCCAAAGCCTGAATTGCCACCACTTCCCGATTTCCCAACTTTGCCGAAGCCCGAGCTGCCAGCAGTGCCCAATGTCCCTACTTTACCGAAGCCTGAAGTGCCAAAGTTGCCTGAAATTCCACCTCTGCCACATCTCCCAGCTGAGCTACCTAAGCCCACATTGCCCTCCATCCCAACCCTCCCCAAGGCCACACCCCTCCCTTCACTCATCCCACCTCACAAAACCACCCTCCCTTGATTCTCTTAAAATATTTCTAATTAATTTGTTTCACTATTTATATCTTTGTAATCATCATATCTTCTTCAGTGTTTCTTTCTTATCATGTACTGCTACGTTTGAGTATTAATACATAAGAGTGTTTATGGTTGCTTCTGTTGGATTATTATTCTTAATTTATTCTTATATTTTAAATTTCGGTCTGATAGTATCTTTACTCGCTCATTTGGAAAATTGTTATGGAAAAAACAGAACTCTATATTTTGTTTAACATAAATATTAAACTTGAAAGTCAAAATAATTTCAAATAGATTTCAGTTTTTAGTTTTTGTTTTCACTTTTGTTACTCCTTCTTCCCTCCTCCCTCATTCTCACTTCCATTCTCCCTCTTTTCCCTCTATACTCGAGCACAAAAAATGAAAACTAAAAACTAAAACTGAAATGGTTATCAAACGGGCTCTAAATTGTTACAACTCACACTATTAATGTTAATCATTGGGAAAAACAGAGTACTTAAAACAACTAATCAGTAAGTGTTTGAGCCCCTGGAAGGTTCCCCTGTTCATATTGATTAGGTACATATCGTTATGCAAACCGATGTTGCACATTCTTTAGAAATCTCCTCCCCTCTCAGTTTCTGTTACTCTTTCCAGTTTGTTGTTTTTAAGTTCTTCGGAAAGCCCTAATTCACTTGATTATAATAATGTGTTACGTTTTAATTTTTCTCCTAACTTGAACTTTTGATCAGTAAGAGAATGCATTCAGTTACAGAATGCAGACAGGAGTTTGAATTGAACATATACTCACTGAAATAGATGGATCATCACATCAGGCAGTGGTGAACTTAGTAAACAGTAATTTCTTTGAATTTCGTTTTGGTAACCCCGAGGACTCGTTTGGTTGTCTAAAAACAACATGGATTGGATTATGCTTAATCTTATTAGACCAAAAAAGGTTTGACATTATGTTGGATTGGATTATGTCTCATCATACTAACCTATGTAAAAGCATGTTTCAAATAATCCAGTCCTTTAATGTAATCCTCTCCAATCCAATGTAATCCAATTCGATCTAATTCCCAATCACTAAACATTAGGTGATAGCATAGCAATGAAATGAAGAACAGTGAAGATCAAATCCTGAATTGGTGCCCGCATCGCCATTTCTGCGAATTGTGAACTTTGACATTAAATACAACTCTGTCAAGTGCAAAACACACCACACTTTACATTATTTTTTCAGTTCTCTTAAATTAATGCCCCTATAATACAAACAACTTTTTAAATAACTTATCTGAGGAATAAGATACAACAAGGCCACACATGAAATCAGGACCAAAACAAATGATTTTTAACAGAAATTCTGCCGTGTTTCTCCTTCAAGTTGTCTTCCTTATAATCCAGTGTCCATTTTTCAAATGTACAGTCAACAAAGTCATAATAACCACCATGCACAGAAAGAATACCATTCTTCACTTTCTCTTCTATCCACGGGTACGTGAGGAGGTTCAACAACGAACGGTTGATTGACTCCTGCAAAAGGATACCATTCAATATGAGAAATATTTTATGAACCTGGTGCACCATTTTATGATATAAAACAGCCTCCATTAGTTGCAACCCAAATTTATGCCACAACAGGAGAACTTTATTGTGGACTTCGAAAGAATTGGGTTTAACTCCCAGATAGGTACGAGGTCAATAATGACTAAAATAAATGACCTTTCAAACTGAATTCAATATCTAAAGGTATGTCATCAGATGCAATTCTGATTTGTTTTGTTTCAACCTTTAAAAACTACCCCCCTCGCCCCAAACATAATTTTTCCAAACCATCAATCAGGAGATATACTATACAAATAAAACAGAATGCTGATACGAGCTTCAACATATACAGACTCAAAGGATTCGTCACTTGAAACATAGTAATAAGAGTAATTACTTTGAATTTCATTTGGCTTATGCCAATGAAATGAAGAAAAATACAAATGGTGAACAATTATGTCACGGCAAGCAATTCCAAACACAGAATTTTTTACTTAAGTTAAAAGGACAGAAGAAATATTAAATAATTAGAAAAGATTAATGTTACCTTCTCACAGTGTTTGCACTGCTGGTCAAAACTGAGCTTGGAGGCAGCAGCCTTTGTCCACAACCTTGCATCCCTACCAACAACAACCCAATTTTGGATAAAGCTACTGCATAAAAGAGTTTTTAGCAAAGTGAGAAACATTGTTTGACTGTTTCTTGAACAAACAAATTTAAGTCAAACATAGGCAATGACCACATGCACTACTTGAAAAGTACACAACAAGAAATTTACCCAACCTTTTCTCTACTTCATCATCCATACTCATAAGAGCACGAATGCCTCCACAGCAGCTGTGACCAACGACCAATATGTTCTCAACCTACAAAATAATTATTGCTTAGAATAGATTTCGAACCGGCTTACTTCTTCCCACTCTTCTATTAAGAAGCACACTGAACCTCAGAGATTCAACTTTTCCTGATACAGCAAAGACTAGCCACCTTTTTATGCCCAAGGTTGATTGAAAATAAATGTATATGTCATATGAAGATTTGTTAATGCTGTTCTTTCCCCACAACCCCATTCAGAATTTCATTTCTTACTTTAAGAACCTACACTTTAAGAACCTATACTAAAATACTTGGAAGACCCTTTCTTATCAGCAATGTGGGTCTCTAGTGCCTACACATTTCCTACCTCCCTATTGTCATTCAATAAGCAGGGATGTGTAACCAATAGTTGCAAGGGAGATAGCAAGGAAATAATTGGCATTTTATTTTAGATTTTATTCACAGAATACTTACTTCCAGGGTATTCACAGAAAATTCTAATGCAGCATTTGTTTCTGAGGGTCCACTCTGCAAAAACGGAAAAAAATAAATTGAATAATATAATCTCATTTGATTGGCGAGTGTTCGCTTCTTGTGGCATTAATGTCTAGCCTTCCGTGAAGCAGAGATGAAGACAATAATTCAAATTTATTTATAATATACCACGAAGGAGGGCACCAAATTCGCAATGTTGCGCACTATAAATGCTTCTCCCGGTTGGAATCCCAAAATGGTTGAAGGGCATACCCTAGAATCTGCACAAGAAATCACCATGAACTGTTCTAGAAACATCAGTACACATACATATTCTCCCTGACACTCAATACCAGATTGAGGCAAACATCAAATGAATCTATCTAGATGTCCTAGATCGTTCAATACATATGGACATGCACAGTTAATGACTAAATTTGGGAAGATGGGGTGAAGAAAGGAAAAGTACACATTTATAATACAACCTTTGGCGCTTGACCCTTTGCAAGATTTTGATAATGTTCCAAGTTTTCCCTATTCAAAATGAAAGCCAAATTAGGGAACAGAAGTACTTTACTTTAAGCTGAAGAACCTCAAGACCTGAGTCCTTGGACACTTACATATATTTATGCTTTTTGAAGCTTAGAAACCGACGTTTCATATCTTCAAATAAACCGCTCCCATCATCAGTTTCTACTACGCTCTCTAGTTTGTTGTTTTTAAGTTCTTCAGTGAGCCCTAACGGCTTTCTTGAAGCCTTTGCAGTTAAATCGGAGCAATTGCTGCAAATAGCAAAAGGAAAACATTTCAGCACCAACCAACTACCTATGAAATTTCGAGTTCTACAAGTTACTTAGCTGATGATTTAAACAAAAATAGAGACATTCTTATCTCTTAGGACCAATCCGAAGGTTGCATGTAGTCGTAATCTTATATTGTAAACATCTCCTATATACAAACCATCAAACAAAGATAATTAGAGTCTTTGTAGTACCAAACAAAGATAATTAGAGTCTTTGTGATGCCACACAACAGATCTAAGTAAACCCATCATATTGATCTCACCAATAAAGGAGCAGCCTTGAATTTCAGCGAGGTGTGAAAACCAAAACGAAAATCCCTCATTGTACCAGTAAATTTAGCCTTGATTCTGGATTTCTTTTTCTCACAGTAATTTCAAATTTCAAAATTCTCATGGGTAAACGACAGAAATTTAACGTTGTTTGTGCCTTAACAGTACTATGAGCACAAAAACAGAACATTCAAACTAAATCCTACTTCGTCTCACTAACATTTCCTTTCTCAAATCAATCAAGGTTAGTAAATTTGGAGCTCAAATGGCCACAATTGGAAAGAACATAAAAGGCAAGGCAGAAGATTGGAAATTACAAAGTAAATCAAGAAACCTGAAACATATAGATAGATATCAATGCAAATTAAGCGAACGTAACAATATGTTCAGCAGCATAGGTGAGAAATGCAGCAACTTACTTGGAAGCAGTCAATAATCTCAATTGGGTCTGCTCAATCTTCCCTGACTTCAGCTTAGAACCAAAGATCTGCAGCAAAAGATTCAAGAAATCAACAAAACCAACGAAATGAAATGAAATGAAATGCTTGAGAGAGAAAGAGGAAAACAAACGAGAATTTACTCTTGGCGGGTTCAATGAGATTCTCTGGAGATCCGAGGAGGAGGAATTGGAGGAGGTGCGGAGGAACAAGGGGTCTTTTGAAACAGAGGTTGGCGCAAGAATAGCCATGGAAGAGAGAGAGAGAGAGAGAGAGAGAGAGAAGTGAAAGAGAGCTCCAAAGGAAAATGGGGTTTCAGAGACAAAGCATAGAGAGTGCAGAAGAAGAAGAAGGTGTTTAATAGACGTTGGGTTTGGTTGAGTTGGTTGGTCAGATCAAGAAACATTTGTCAGTCTCCCAGAAAGACGGAGAAAACGAAGATAAAATAGAAGACAATGCCAATGGACACCCCACATCTATATCTCTATGCAACACTAGAAGCTGTTAAAGTTTGATGCTGAACTGTCTTTCGAAAATGTAATGTTGGAGGACAGAAAGACAGTTGGGAGTTAAACAAGACCACCTTGTGCCACTTCACTGTATTTTGTATTTTCTTTTCTTTTTTTTAATTCTCTAACCCTGTTTTTCCTTTTCTTTTTTTTATTTGGAAATAATTTAACAATACTACCTCAACTTTTACTCGGATTTAGGAAGGAAGACGGGGGTATACTCACACATACGGTGTCATGGAAGATCGAATCGCAGACCACTAGCATGTTGCATACCAACAGCTTACCACTTTCACTAAAATTTCACCAGATCAACCATTTTTCATGACCTGCACATGTTTACTATTTTGTCTCATTTTCCACTAAATAAACGGTTTTTTGAAAAAATAAATAAATAAATAAATTCCTTCGTTTAGTTTTTATCAAAATAATCTTGAAAATTTGAAAGAGCATCCTTCAAAAAACTTATTTTTTAGTTTCAATTCTCAAGGTCATTTCATTAATCGAGTAATCAGGCATCAAATAAATAGGGCTTTGAATTCTGAAAACTTGAAGAAGTCTTGGACAGTACTTGGACTTGATTTTCTGTCATAGCCCAATATCGAATTGGATCTATGTCTTTGTGGTTCAACTATATAAAATTGAATATAAATATGGAAAATCGATTAAATTTGATGAAGTTTCTGTTTGATTTGGAATTTGATGGATCATGGCAAAGATTATTATTATTATTATCTTTTGTTTTTGTGAAAAGATACTTCATAAACAGCCAAAAGGCAAAGAAAGAGGCAAAAAGCCAAAACAACAAACACGTCGGTCAGAAGGCCCCAGCTATCCCAAAGACATAGAGGACAGCTAAACACACAAACAAAGATTAAAGATACAAGTTAAATATTTGTTTTTACTTTTTGCTACGCTTTTGTAGGCACTAGAGACTATCAAAGGTCAAAAACGGTCTGCTTTGATTGCCGAGGCACTAGTGACTATGAATGGCTGTGTGGAAAACAGGGCATGAACCTTATTTCTTCTGATCAATGAGATTAGAAGATTAGCAGCAGGTTTTCAGGAAGTTGAGTGCTGCTCGATTCCAAGACATGAATCGTGCTGCCCATGAGGCGGCAAGGGCGGCAAGGATTGGGCTGAGAGCGGCGAATCGCAAAGTTACACCACCTCCGTCTTTGGTTGTAGTTCAGCTAGATCTTTGATTCCGACCAAAAGAGTGGACTATGAAAAGACAATGAGCCGGAGACGAACATAATCAACATCACTCAAACTTAACGGAAACTCATTTTTCAAATCAATACAAGTTCCCAGTTACCCTTTATTTCATCTTAAGATCATCATTCTCATTTTGGTTAACAAGAACCACAGAATGCCTATTCCCTACTTCATGAGCTTCACAAGACGAGTTTTTGCTCTAAAGAGTACTGTCTCCGCAACAAATCCACCGCCTTGTAGTATCTAAGAACATGAAGAATTGCAATCATACAAAAATATTACATCAAATCCAACACCCTACAAGGCTACAAATCGAATCGAAATCATGCTCCCAGACTATGAGAACAACTCGTTTTCTTCTCAAAACAATTCAGTTCAAACTTTTCCTCCATGAGTCTTGTTGGGACCTTTCTTTCAGTCAATAACTTAACTACTTATCCCAACTGAATCATTGCATGTCACCCCATCTGAATGACAGGCAATGATACCGTAGTTAGGTCTAAAGGAAATACAGCAACTACAAACATCGATAATGCCGCTGCCATATCCATCCCCACAGCATGAATAGTCCTTAAGTCAACAATATGAGGAACAATTTCACTGAAAGCATTACCTATTTACCTATTTTTCTGCATAACATTGTACCACTAGGTGTTGCATTACCTATTTACCTATTTTTCTGCATAACATTGTACCACTAGGTGTTTTGTATCTCTGAATATTGCCACCAAAAATCTGTCTCCACTTCTAATTTTACCACTGTGCATCCATTATGAAAAGAGAAAATGACAAGGATGAATATATCACACACAAGATAACAGAAATATGCTAGCACTATGACTCAGCTTATAAAATCACCACACTACTTTTTTTATTTGGCAAGGAAATCTTACCAAAAATAAATAAATAAAACAAGAAAACAAACTAACAACCAACCAACTTATTGAAGTACAAATTCTACAATATGCACCAAATCAAATTGGAAATTTAATGAGAAATTCTAATAAAAGTTTAATTGCTGCTGAAGTCTGGATTAATGGACATTTCTAAACACTATGATCAGGAAAACTTTATACCCTCATTGTTAACACCAAAATTCAATTCGAATCCTCAATCTAGTATCAACAATTTGACTATTATGTCGACTTCCATTAACTGACGCCAGAATGATCACGAGGGTAATGAAAATGATGAAGTGCTCACGAGAACATCATTTTGATTTTTTGTTCGTTTAATAAAACGTTCAGATGCCCTTCAACTATCTAGACATGAAAAAGGCTGCTCAAAGGCATAAAGCCATTTCCAAATAAGCTAAATGTTGCCTGAGATCATTCCTTGCTTGCTATGTATTATACACCTATTGTACAGAACAACTGGAGTGGA
Source organism: Prunus avium (assembly GCF_965620075.1). NCBI lineage: Eukaryota > Viridiplantae > Streptophyta > Magnoliopsida > Rosales > Rosaceae > Prunus > Prunus avium. The sequence continues at coordinate 24,395,827 of NC_142291.1, forward strand.
AGGCGGAAAAAAATTAAAATTTAACTTCAAATGTCACAATGATGAAAAAAGAAGAAACAATAGTGAAGACAACATTATATATAAGACATAAGGTACAACAGTAGTCATCAAACTCACAATAATAGGCTCAAGCAAAGAGAAGACCATGCTGCAAGTGCAACACAGTAAATAAGTTTTCCATGTTTCCTAGAACAACAGACACACAAATTCAGAATCAAATTGCTGCTAAGCATCCAAGATTATCCTTGCAGAAATAAGATAACAAGCAGCCAGCATTTTGTTTTAGCAAAGATAGATACATATCTTTCCACAGAGGAGCACTAAACACAGTTGAATGGTTAATCAATTAGAGGTGAAAATTCAGAATAACGTAAAAGGGAGATCATGTTTTTTCTACATTCAAATTAGGGCTTGGGAAACTACAGTTAATCCTACTCACTCTTTGACGACTAAGAGATGGTGTATAATAAGAAACTTAGAAACTATAATAAATAATGATTTAAAAATAAAACATAAAATAAATATTAAAAAGAGGTCAGCGAAGCATCTTCTCTGAAGCACATCAGCAAATAAGGAATGTATATGTATATATGTACATAGAAGAAACGTATTTTATTTATAAAAAAAGCTTTCCAAAAGTATATAATATATATAAAACTATAAAACTATCCACACGATAAAAGCAAAAACAAAAACTTCAGCAAACAAATTAAGAAATTAAACTGCAGCTGTTTTCCAAACTAGGATAATAGTGGAAAGACAAAGACCCCTAAATAGAAAGCAATGCCATAGGAATCTCATCGTCTCTCAAAGCTTCTCCACCCCCCAAACCCTCCTCTTTATAATTGTGAAAATTCCTCTAATTCATCTCCATCTGAATCACCAGTTTATTGCCGTACTCAAGAGCAGCGTCACCAAAGACCTTTCTGTGGCCAAAGTTGCTTTCCCAATACACACAGATTCTCTTGAGCTTGCTCCTTGTGTTGCTTTCTTCCATTAGCGATTGCTACCTTTTACGCTATAACATTATAGTTGATCCTGAACCATTTGTGGAATATAGGATATGGGTTTTTAAAATACAACTGGGTTGAGCCTAAATTGGTATATAAAGCAATCCAAATCGAGAACTTGATGCATTTCATCTATCAAGTGAGTGAAACAATCGAAGCCCACATGTTACATTCCCATTCTAATCCCAACGAATATAAAATACTTATAACATACTAACATCAAGAAATGTAATGGTCTCCAAACAAACCCTAAAACCAAGCTTCAACCATGATTCACGAAGAAACCTCAACATTATAGTATACCAAAATTTCTTAACTTCAACACGGGAAAAATGAGATTATCACCAGAACTGATTCCCCATGTTAGTCCAAATTTTAGCCATCAATGCTAACACCGTAAGATAATCTACAGAAATCAGACTAACATTTTTAAAAGCTACAAGCTGAATTAAGTTTACATTGCTGCAGATTATGTAACAGATCCAAAGAGTGAGAGCCATGAAACAAAATGCCGAGAAGCTCTACATCATTCAATACAACATGCATCCATAGTGCAAGTACAACAGCTAAAGCAGCAATAACCAAAAGGAACGAGTCTTACCCTTACTTCACTAATTAGCCTTAACCTTGTCATCACCCACAACATTGAGTATGGGCAGACTACTCAAAAACTCATCAAGACCCTCAAAAAAACTAATCCCTTCAATGTTATCCTCCTCCCCGTTTGCAGTCCCATTCCCTTCACTCATTGTCTGAGCTGCTGGCTCTTCCACTTCATTATTACTGAACTCCACATTCAAATCCAACTTCCCCAAAGCAGCTGCACCTCTCTTTCTTGCACTAGAACTCGACTTCTTACTCGACTCCGGCTTCGACACAGACCCACCACCCAAACTCCCACCACTTCCTACCTTCCCCTGCCCAACCACATTTTGATTCCCCTTCCTTATTCTATCCGAAGCCCTCACTGGAGTTTTAGCCACTGAAGCTTTACCTTTTGCTTTCACTGCCCTCCTCTTCCTCCTATCCGTCTGCCACTCATCGTCAGATTCCTCACTAGAATCCGAAATATCAAGCAACGCCTCATCATCGTCAATATAGACCCTCGGCCCTGAATTAGCGTTCTTAGTTCGTCCAGCATTCTTCTTCTTCCCTTGTATTGGGCAAGCAAACATGGTCGAAAACGGCGTCCACTCAGCTGACCCGCCTGTATCTTTACCATTCTCGGCATACCCCAGCGGGAAATAACCCCAACAGCAGAAGTTGACCTCACCGTCACTCCCCGTCACAGGCGGTGCCTCTATCACCACCGCATTGAACGCCCTCTTGCAATTTTGACACCGAAGCATGCAATCCTCGTAAACGCTCGGATACTCAAAGAGATTATAACAGTAGGGACATGCAGTCCAGAAACTCTCCGTTCGGGGCTCCGATTCCGGTCGAGTCGACTCAGAAGGGGGAGATGCCTCAACGGGGCGAGTTGACTCGGAGGGAGGAGCAGTCGACTCGGAGGGAGGAGCAGTCGACTCGGTCACATTGTTAAGACTCGGCCTTTCCTCCTCCATCGCCACTCTTCCATCCTTACTCCTAGGGCTTTTCCTCACCGGTTGCTGCTGCTGTGGTGGCTGTTGATGCTGCTGCTGCTGCTGCTGCTGCTGTGGTGGTTGTTGAAGCTGTTGTTGCTGTTGTTGCTGTTGTTGCTGTTGTTGTTGTTGCTGCTGCTGCTGCTGCTGCTGCTGCTCTTGTCTTAATTGATGTAGATGAAATTGATGTTGTGCTCTCTGTACTTCTTGGGATGGTGGTGGTGGAGGCTGGAAATGTAGTGTTTGTGGTTGCGGTGGTGGCGGTGGTGGCGGTGGCGGCGGCTGCTGTTGCACATTATGCATTTGCAAGAATTGCCTCTCGAACAACTGAGTCGACCCGGAAGGAGCCGAGTCGAACCGGTTGAACATGCTCAACTCGTGGTCATAGAGGGCTTTCTTAGAAGGGTTAGAGAGGACGTTCCAGGCCTCGGAGACAAGCCGGAAGGCGTGATCGGCGTACGGGAAGCGGTTCCGGTGCGGGTTGAGCAGGAGAGCGAGTCGGCGGTACTGAGTCGCAACGAGTTCGAGGTTCTGAGTGTAGTGGGCGAGTTGAAGGATCGCGTACCAGTCGGGCTGCTGGCTGTGGCCGCTGATCCGCGAGTCGCCGGCGAGAAGCGTGTCGGCAACGGCGATTATTTGCTCGGTGGCCTCCAATCTCGGGTCAGACTCTCGGGCTCGGATCGCGAAGCTCTTGGTCCCGTGCAGGTCACGTGTCGTCAGTAGCTTGACTGCCGTGCTCAGCCACCGCTCCGCTTCCGCTCTGTTTGTGTTGAAATGGAACTCCATGTCACTCTCTCTCTCTCTCTCTCTCTCTCTCTTCACTCTATCTCTCTCTTCTCTTTCCTTTTCAGCTCTCTTTGGTTTTGGGTGGAGTTAGGACAGAGTTGAAGGGTGGATTTTTTTCGGGTTGACGAAATAGGACCTGGGGTTTGACTGAAATGACGGGGACTGTTCGGTGGATAGGGTGGGAGTATGGGAACTGCAGTTGGGGTATTTTGGAGAGTTTGGAAAACTCTGATCTGATACATCTGCGATGGACTTTATCTGATTGGGTTTTTTGTGCAGTGAGAGTGACACGTTGTTAATGGCTTTGGGCACTTGTAAAAAGGAAAATTTACTATCCAGCTGCTACGGTCTTGACTTTCATAAATGTGAAATGGGTCGGGTCATTCACCGCCAGCAGGACCCGTTTCGCAGCTTTAGGGACAAAATATTCACTGTTCATAAACACAGGCTGACGTCTCTTCCCAATGGATATTGAAATTATTTCAATTCCTAGTTTTACTATGCCTACAAACACATAGGTATTGAAAATATTTCAATTCCCAAGTGTTCTTGTGTATACTAACATATAAGAAATAAAAAAATTTGTGGGTTTTACGTTAAAATCTGTAATTAAATACTCTCAAAATCAGGAATGTGATCAACAATTCTAATTCCTTCATTCCCTTATTATTAAGTTTTTTTATTCATGGTTTCTCTTATTCCTGATAAGTAAGTAAACATGCTTTGGAATGAGAAAAATATTAATTGGGATGTTTGGGATATTGGAAAAAATGAATTAGAATTGGATTAACTACTTCCCATAATCAATCTAATTCCTCCTTTTTTAGGTGTTATATTACGAATTGTGATGTGTCACCCACATAATTTCTTATTCATGTGTGTTAGTAAATGAAGGGAACGTCAGTAATTAGAATAATTTCAATACACAAGCCTAATTTGGTGTTCATAAGGTTGATTTGGCATGACTTCTCCATCTAAAACTTTCTAAAAAATATAGGAATGTAGAAATGAGAGCAACTTGACGCTTGTCTTTGAGATAAAGGAATAGAGCAAATTACAATGATTTGGTAAAAACATGAACAATCTCACTTTGAAAAAATACATACTTGAACTACAGTGCTTGGTTAGTGGCTAGCTCCCAAAAAAGTGATATTCCAATGTAATGTGCTTGGTCCTTCCATAGAAAATTGGATTAGAAGCTAAAGACAAAGCACAAATATTGTCACATCATATCATAGAGTAGGAGATTGCGAAAAAAATGCAAATCGTCAAGCAATTGACATATTCAACCAATTTCACTAGTGTTAGGTTTATAAGTTCACATATTTTCATGTTAATGAGTACTTAACTTATAGTTTAATTCGCAAAGGACCCACTACTATAGTGGTTTGGATTATTTACTCCCTCAAATAAGGTCTTGGGTTCGAATGCTAGCATCCGTATAGTGTGTGTGAGTTTAGTATAATATCGTCCCTCTCAATAGAAAAAGTCCTATAATAAAAAAAAACTTATAGTTTAATTATATGCTATGTGTTTTCTTCCTTTGATTGATCATCTTAGATTGTATGCATCTAATTGACAACATGCAGTATGAAATCATAGTTCTCATAATTTCTAAGTAATATGGATTCATGCCAAATACTCAACATGGAATAGTAATCAGAAATTAATATAACTATAAAAATTAAGTATTCATGGCTAGGCTTCACCGTAGCCCAAGAGAAATTTGTTCATGACAAAAGAAAAGATAAACAAAAGAATTGTTGTCATAAAACTAATTTGATAGATGGATTTGATCTCTAGATTCTTCACATCAACACTTTCGTAAGCTCCAAAAGCACCGCGACAACAACTCTTGGCTCTCTCTCTGATATATTTGTGAGTGTATTAAGATGATGGGTCTGGCTCTTAGGTTAAAGCTTTATATTTATAGGCTAAGAGAATCCTCCAAAAATAAGGAAAATATATTTTAGAGAGTATTTAGGAAATATAGGAATAATGGGAATAATGGGAAAGTCCCAATTGGAAAAGGAGAAAATGAGCGGCTGAGGCTGTTTTAATTTTTTTACAAGTCTAAGGCTGCACTTCTCCTATTAGTTGAGAGAAAAAGTGATGTGGCAAAGAAAGCCCAGCCATGTGATATTGAATCTCATGATTAATAAAGCCTAGCCATTGCTTCAACAAATGCCAACACTTCAATCTGTGACAACTCCTCCTCTGGTTTCTCAAGTCACGACACAAACACTCCACACAAAGAAGAAAGCAAGTGGATGCCTAGCCAACATTTGGCTTGGAACCTCCACCTAGTCTTTCACATACGCACAACAACACCTTAGCCCTTTATCAAATGGGATGGCAACAACTAAAAGTCTTGCTAAAGCATCCGCCAACACACTCACACAAATCAACACAGACTAGCCAACACACCTTCTTTAGCTCCACCAATTAAATACACATGGTTCTTCTCCAAAATAGTTGCAAACGATTTCAATTCCAAAATTGATGGTAAACTCCACTAACTCTATCTTTCTGGCTTTGGTCACTGTGACTAGTTGTGGGTATAAATTGACACTTGCATAGATGCACTCCAGGTGTTTAATGAAATGACAGAGTAAGTTTTTGAGATTTCGTTAAGTTGATAATTCCACCCATTTTGCTCCCTTAAGCTTCCAAAATTATTGTTTTTTTCTTTATAGCCTTGCTAGGGCCGATTGCCTACAAAATCCTCACTAAACACATTAAACTAACCAATTTCACACGAAAACAATGCAATTAGAGATAGATTATATATGCAAAATATGAATCTATCAAACTACCTCAAACCTATCTTTGTTAGTCCTCGAGCAAAATTAGAAATAAAAATAAAAATAAAACGAAAAGCTAACTAAACCACTTTCGCAGGAAATCTCGATGGCACTTCGCATGTGCCACAAGCCGTTAAACCTCTAAGTGTCCCTAGTAGGAGGAGTTGTGTCTCCTGAGCGTTTACCAGTTACGATACCTACAAACGTTTTACTACAAGCCTATGTAACAAACGGCCCCTGATGGTCCTAAGCCTTTTCGATGTACTCTCAACCCTAGAGAGATTCTATACTTGTAAGTTTCTATCCTATATAAGACTTGAGCCACTTCCAATTTTGTTTCAAATATGGGAATCCTAATTGCTTCCATTCCATTGATACTTGGTTCTTTCCACAGACTAAAGAAGTTTGCTTTGGATTGATACACAACATATGAAATATGATAATAATTGACAAATCAAGTGCATATTGTTTTTGTTACTTTGACACTTGTATGATATGGAACTTTATTCTTATGGTACACACTATTTTTTAAATCTTGATATGTTAGAGTTAATGCATGCCAAGTATGTGGTTTCATCATGTTGGACAAAGTCCGTATCTCCCTTCCATCACCATCACTAGTGTTAGAAGTATGTGTTATACCACTGTAATAAAACAACAATAATTAACATATTACTAATATACTTACAAAGGAGCGTCGCACATGTATGAGTGCAAGGGGCCTTTTTTTTAATCACGCACAAAGGAGCCTCACACATGCATGATTAATCACCTCTCCACCATATTTTCCATGGTAGACGTTTAGTGATAAATCATCACTTCTATGACACTCACAAATGAGGAAAGGATACCATCAATCCAACCATAACTAAAGCATAACCATTAGTGATTAATCACATAACTACAATTGTAGATATATTACGTTCTTGCCACGCCAATTCATTTCTGCAATTTGATAGCTCTCTCTTTGCGGCTATAAGTTGCATTGGACTTAATAATATTTAGGGAGCTTTAGTTTTAAACCACAATATAGTTTACTAATTTGGAAGATAGAAATACAATTTCATCTAATTAGCATAAGGCCAAAGACCAAAATGTGGTACCTAATTTACAAAAATATCATTAAAAAATATCAAAATTACACACAATGCCACTCCTTCTAAGGCAAGCATACTATGCCACATGTCCACATCCAGCCAGCCACCTGCCGCCGGCCGCCTCCGACCAGCGCCGCCGGCCACCTCCGGCCAGCCGCCGCCGGCCACCTGTCGCCATCGGCCATCTACCACCGCTAGACTCCAGCGCCGCCAGCCAGCAACCACCCATCGTCGGCCTGCCACCCTTGACCCTCAAAGGAAGAGGGCTCACTCACAAACCACTACACCAAACTTGATTTTGTAATATTTATTCAATTAAACAATATTTATATAAACGATCAACGGTTTTAAAAATTAAAAAAAAAAATCATTTCACCACATATTCACACAAAAACTGCAACAAAAATACAATGTAGATATCAATTATATATATATATATATATAATTAATTTAATAGAAGCAAAATGGAGGAACCGAGATGAAAGTACTAAAATGGAAACTGCGATGCAGAAACGGAAACTGCAATGCAGAAACAGAAACTGCGATGCAAAAACAGAAACTGCGATGCAGAAATAGAAACTGAAATGCTGAGCCTGGGCAAAAATGCTCAGCTCTAAAGTTAAACAAAACAAAACAATAGTTTATTTTTTATTCAAAACATGTTGGGAGAGAGGGAATCAGACTGAAAACCACCTAGAATGTAAAATAGGTTATTCATGTTTCTGTTTTTTGCATTGCACATTTCGTTTTCTGCAATGCAGTTTCCGTTTTCTGTTTTCGATCCTTTCACAATCAATGCAGCAATGTTACCCAGCAGATAAGCACCAAGAATCATGTCAAAAGACACATAAAACATGATGAATATCATCTCCCTCACATTCACTGCATGTATATCTCCATATCCTGGAAAACAAAAAAGGAAAAAGCATACACATTTATAACCCATCTTGAAAATAAATCAGGGATATATAATAAGAAATGAATTAAGAAGTTTAATTAATTGATTAATTACCAACAGTGGCCATGGTAACAACGGCAAAATAGAGTGAGGTGATGTAACGCTTCCAGAGGTCAATTTCTCGGAAATGGGAATAGCTATAGTCACCCATCTTCAAGCTTCCAATCCAAGTGTATCTCTCCTGGGAGGGAGGCATGGTTGTGGCCAGATAATAAAAGAAGCAGGCAGCCGTATGTGTGCTGTAAAGTTCCACAACAAAAAGCTTGGCAATTCTTGTGAAAAGGTAGTTGATCCTTATATCTTTCTCCAGCTTCTCAAAAAACTCTGGCACTCGGCATGCTCGGCTCAAACATATCCACAACAGGTACCTCACACCCTCTTCTCTTCCAGAAGCCTGCAATGCAATTAAGATGAGATATCATTTATTAAATTAATTTAATATTTGAAATCGAAGTTAATTAATTGTAGCCCTAGCTTACCTTGTAGATGGCGTCCCAAGGCAGACAACCCAGTAAATCGAGGAGGAAGCGAGACTTTAAGTAGCGGAGGGCGATGAGGTTGCGATTGTAGACAAGTCGGTGAGAGTGGAAGTCGCGGTCGGCGACGAAGAAGCGGACGACATTGTCGATGAGAAAGGCGAGCTAGCCTGCGATTTCGAGCAGGAAGAGGTTCTTCGGCAGACCTCTGAAGAAGCCGAACTCCAAGGGGGTGAAGAAGGACGAGTAGGGAGAAGACGTGGAGAGAGAGAGAGAGAGAGAGAGAGAGATCGATCTGAGAAACTAACGGATTTGGGTTAGGTTTTTAAATGAAAAGGGTATAATTGTCTTTTTAATGACTAATGTAAGATGGGTCAACAAATCTGGTCTTCCTTTTTGGCCTAATCCAAAATAACAATTCTTTTCTAGGTATTAAAACCCAAACCAAAATATCAAATGTCTTAAATACTAATAAGTAAAGTTATCTATGTCTAATACCTAATTTTCCTTAATATTTATGAGCCTAGGCAAGTTGTCACCTTTTTTTTTTTGGTCGAGAAAATATTTCATTAGAAAGTCACAAAGACAAAAAACATAAAGACAACAGAGAAAAAGGCACAACAAGAAAATTCAACCATCTAAGCATAACAACGAAAAGAAAACAGAAAACAAGTAGAGAAATGATATGTTACCTTATCTCCGGTGTATCCGATATACTTATTGACCATTTTGGCAGCTTCTACTGCTATTGCATCTGTGTAATAGAGAGGATCCGAAAGTGCCCAATTGCTTGACCTTCTTTCAAAGCACAAGTGCTCCCGAAGCTGTCGTCAGTACTGACTTCAACACCTTCCATGCACGACAAAACATTGTGGAAGAAGAAGAAGAAGAATGCGAAGTAGTGGGAGTAGGAGTGAGAATGGAGATCGATTTGGTTTTTGATTTTGAATAAGAAAGCAGCATTAGTAGGGTAAAAAATGAAGGAGATGGTAAAAAGGTAGAGATAGAGTGAGTAGGGTGGTTGATTAATTTATTCCACCTTCAACCCAATGTACAGTAAGGTTTTGTCTCAGAATCAGGATAATCTCCTTTGCACTTTTGGATCGGAATCGGATTTTAGTCAATTAATCATAAATCACAAATTAATAATGTTTATGTTTATTTAGTTAAGGGCAAAAGATGTTGATGTATATCAAATACCACGCTAACCATGCTAAGCTCGCCGACTACGCCTATTGGATAAAAGAAAAAATTAAAATAAATATATCATAAAAATAAAACAAACAATTATTACAAAATTAAAAAGAAGGTGCATACTTGTGGTCGAAGCTTTCGGATTGTGATCGTCATCTCCCTTACATCACTATCACTAGTGTTAAGAATGTTTTTTTTTTTCTAGCACTATAATGAAACAAAAACAATTAACATATTACTAATATACACTACTAAAAACTGGGCTAAAAGCACAAATTCCATTTGTGCTGTTTTATGTCAAATAGCACGGATAATTGTGCCCTATGAAGAAGGCCACAGTGCAGCCACTTTAAAGTAGTCGGTGTACTATATAGCAGTTTCCATTGATTATAGAGCACGAATGGTTTACTTTGTGGCAGGCATTTAGAGCACGAATACCAAGTATTTGTGCTTTTATTTTGACAAGTGACTGAATTGTTAAATAAAGTGATTTGACATATGTGAACTAAGCACAATTTCAAAACCGTGCTCAATGCCAATTGTTTAAATAAATAAAAAAATTACACACTGAAATTTCATTTCCACTTAATATAGTATGGTATTTCAAACATTTTCCAAATATATATATTAAATAACAAACTGAAATTTCATTTCCACTTAATGTAGTGATTAGATACAATAATTGAATAAAAAACTTGTACTTAAAACTGAACGTATCTAACATCAATGAATTAGAAGCTCCAAATAAAACACCCTTTATGTGCCTATGTCTGCCTTTGTGAGCCTCCTTAATCACATTATCTGCCAAATAAGAGCATCGGCATTAGAGAGAGAGAATCTACCACAATAGATAACCAGCTAGTAATCATAAACTCTTCAAGTTTAGGGTATTTACGCAAGAAAAAGAGATGCAAAGAGATGCATTAATTTTACGAAGACATTAAAGCTTAACTATGATGTTTAAGTTTTGTGTACATGTGTGTACATCTATCAAAATGGACTTAGAGAAAAAAAAAATGAAAATATCAGGAAAAAAACAAAATAAATGACATATCCTCAACCAATGGCATCTCATATCGTGCACATATACATTACCAAATATAATTAGCTGCTCTTTTTGGTTGAAATTAGTGCAAAGAAAATTTGAACTCAATTGTGCACAATATATGACTCCAAACAATCTCATTTCCTCAAAGCCATTTTTATTAGCTTCAAAATTAATATGAAATCATAACTATTACAGTGGAACATATTGATGGTTAAAATATAAACATAATAATAGCAAGAGAGCCAACAATAGCATGTTCTAATCATTCTTGACCAAACAAATGCATGAATAAAAATTGAAATAAGAGCACAAATGCTTTGTCTTTGAGCTTTGAAGCAAAGTACTATAAGCAAAATGACATTTAAATGCTCAATGATAAATATGGAAAACATGTTAAAATTAATACTTAATTGTAGAAGAGAGAGAGGAAGAATAATATGTCATCCTCCTCCTCCAAATGAAACTGAGAGAGGGATAATCCTCATTCAATATTTCAGCAATACTTTCAAGTTCCAACAAAACCAATGGCTACATACTTCATGGTCTACATTGGATTCAATGTAAATGACAGTACCATTTCTTGGCCTCTTGAAGTAAATGACAGTAGCATTTGGGTGATCAAATTATATTAAAAGAGGGAACTAAACCAAATCTAACTACACAATTTATACTTCTCTATTATCAAATTCTGCAGGTCCGAGAAGTTGGGGGAATATCTTAGATGCAATCCCAAGGTTAGTGACTGATGATATGAACTCCTTGCTTACTGCCCCATTCTCTGAGGAGGAAGTTTCTTTGGCTGCGCATCAACTAGGAGCTTTTAAAGCTCCTGGACCTGACGGCTTCCAAGGTTCCTTCTACCATAAATTTTGGGAAGATGTTAAGGAAACTGTGACAGGAGCAGCAGGAGACCTTTTCAATGGCATAGCCCAAATGAGGATCATTAACTTTTATTGCTTTAATTCCGAAGGTGCAAGCCCCTGAAACCACAAGCCAATTTCGACCAATCAGCCTTTGCAATAGCTCTTACAAAATCTTGTCCAAGGTTTTGGCTAATCGGATCAAATCGGTGCTTCCTGAGGTGATATCTGAATCCCAAACGGCTTTTGTGCAAGATAGGCAAATCCAAGATAATATAATCGTGGCCCACGAAGCTTTCCACTACTTAAAGCTGAAGAGAACCGGGTGCAAGCTTGAAGCTGGCTTGAAAATTGATATGAGTAAAGCCTTCGACATAGTCGAATGGGATTTCCTAGTAGGAGTAATGAAAAAATTGGGTTTCAGTGATTTCTGGATTAATATGGTGATGGCTTGTGTTTCCACTGTTTCATTCTCAGTTTTGGTCAATGGGATTCCTGGGCAACCTTTCCAACCTACTCGGGGTTTGAGGCAAGGTGATCCCCTCTCCCCATACCTCTTCCTCATCATCACTGAAGCCCTTTCTAGAAATATTATGAAGTGTATTGAATCTGGTGAAATCAAAGGCATTAGAATTGCTCGTGGCAGCCCTACTCTATCACATCTTTTCTTCGCCGACGACTCGTTGTTCTTCTTAAGGGCAAATCAACGAAACTGCTACAGGTTCCGTGAATTACTTCATGATTACTGTTTAGCTTCGGGGTAGTCTATAAATTACGATAAATCTTGTATGTATTTTAGCCAGAATACCCCTGCTAACACTATGTCCAGCATCAGCTCATTACTGGGATTTAAAGAGGTTTCAAATCCTGGAACCCACCTTGGTCTCCCAACAATATGGGGCAGATAAAAAAAAATGGCTTTGGGCTTCGTTAAAGAGAGAGTCAAGAAGAAAATTGAAGGGTGGAAAGCAAGCTGTCTTTCCTTAGCCGGCAAGGAAGTGTTGATTAAGGCAGTTGCTATGGCAGTTCCGGCCTACCCGATGCATTGCTTCAAATTTCCGGCAGGGCTTTGTCAAGAAATAAATGGTGATTGATCGGTTCATAATTGTATATTATTTCTTACCCTTCTAGCTTATGATTTGGTTATGTTTTTGAGTTAAACTTGTGCTTTTAATCCTTTTTGTGTTTATCTTTCAGTTAATTGAGCTTTAGGTAACAATGATGGCTTTGGAGAACATAATTCATGCAATTCAAGCATGTTAAGGCCTAATTTGGATGAATTGATGAAGAGCTTAAAGACAAATTCATTATGGCTACAGCCCCCTGCCAGTCCAGTTCCGTAGGTCATATTGCAAGCTTTGTTTCAGCAACCTACATAGCTCGGATGAGGCCACATTCTTCATGAAAGTTGTTCCAATGGGTGTGTACTATAACATATCCAAATTGCAGGCCCATTGGATAAATCTGGAGTCCGTTACCTAGCAAACACAGAGCCATGCTCAGGATGGATTGTTTTCAGCGCGGAAAATGAGTTAGCAATTTGTTTTGGCCTTAACTTCTTACTCCGACCTTGGATTGGCCCAAATAACATATGGCTGGAAAGAAGACATTCTGAACTTCAATTTCAAGTGCTTAAAGTCCTAATTTGATTAAGAGAAGCCCAAGTTGTAAGCCCTTGAAGTTGCTGGTCATGCTGATCTCAGCATGTGCTGGTTGGATGCTTGGTCATGGTGAGCTAGGCATGAGCTATCATTTCTGGTTGGAAGCTTGGTCATGGTGACATGAAGATGAGCTAGGGCTGCTGGTGGGATTTATTGGGGAAGTGCATCAACCATTCAAGATTTTCTAATACAAGTGCATCAACCATTTCAGATTTTATAAAACAAGTGTTGTATGCATTAGCCATATTGAATTCAGATTTTTACTTCTCCTAGGCCTATAAATAGGGAGGTTCTCTAAGCTTGTAATAACACCCCAAGGGGGGGAGCTCTCAAGCACTTCTCTAGAGCTCCCTTCCCTTATCTCCCTCAAATTCTCTTAGTTTCCCTTTGTAGTTCTCAATTGTTGTAATATGATCCTTTTACTAAATCTTCAAACACTTCCCAAACACTTCTCTATTCTCTTCCAAGCATTCTCCAATTCCTCAAACACATGTCTCTTCCCTTCCAAAGTTCTCAAAGTTCTCCAATTTTCCAAACACTCTCTCTTCCAAAATCCACAAAGTTCCCAAACACAATTCTCATTCTCTTCCAAATTCCCCATGTTCTCAAACACTTCTCCCATTCCTTCATCAAATTCTCAATGTTCCCAAACACTCCTCCCTTCTCTTTCTCAAACACATCTCTCCTCTCTTCCAAAAGTCTCCAAATCTCTCAAACACATGTCTCAACCTTTCCAAAATCCTCAAAGCTCTCAAACACATGTTCTTCCAAAATCCTCCAAGTTCTCAATACTTTCTTCTCCCTCTCAAAGTTCTCAACACTTTCTTCTCTTCCTCAAAGTTCTCTTAATTTCCTTAATGTTTTCGTAGTTGTAATTTATTTTTCTTGTAATGTACATTCTTTCTTCTTGTTTTGTTTCTTTTGTTTTTATTTATGTTTTGTGTAGGAAAACTGAATTGGATCATTCAATCACCAATCCCTGTGGAATCGACCTCGCACTTACATACGCTAAACTATCAACGGTTCGTGCACTTGCGAGTATCACAAGTTGAGGATGCAGTTGAGCCCATTTTGGTGCAGCTGAATCTACGCAACAGTGATTTAGCAAGGTTTTGGTGGGCTAATCAAGAGAATGACCACAAGATTCATTGGAGGTCCTGGGACAAACTTGGCATGAGAAAGGAGAATGGAGGGCTTGGTTTTCGTGACCTCTTGGATTTTAATCTTGCCCTCCTTGGCAAGCAATGCTGGCGGCTAATCAATAACCCGGATTCTCTTTGGGCTCGTATTCTAAAAGCTCGTTACTTTCCGAATGGTGACTTTTGGAATGCAGAGGTGGGACACAGAGCCTCATGGGCATGGGCAAGTCTCATAGAAGGGAGAGACACTGTGCTCAGGCATGCAAGGAAGCAAATCTTTAATGGGGCTGAAACTAATATCTGGGTTGATCGCTGGCTTAAGCTTCCGCATAATGATGTTATTGTTCCCACTAGACCACTCTCTGCTAACACTCCAATTTTTGTGGAGGAGATCATGAATAAACGCGAGCGTTCTTGGGACTTAAGCAGAGTGAGCCTATTTTTAGATCAAGAGACTATAAGATGCATTATTTCTCAGCCTATTGGCATTTCAAGCTTGCCAGATAGATGGATTTGGCCTTGGACTTCAAATGGAGAATACTCAGTCAAATCTGGGTATCATATCACTCATTCAATGGCAAATTCAAGAATTGTTGGTCCACCTCAGACATCCCATGTCGTGTCTACTCAGGTTTGGAAGGGCTTATGGAAACTAAAATCACTTCCGAAAATCAAATTTTTCTGCTGGAGAATATTATCCAATGCTATTGCTACAAAGCTCAACCTCTTTAAAAGGAAAATCAGCCAGTCTCCCATGTGCCCCGTCTGTGAAAATAATGAAGAATCTGTGGAACACCTATTTCTTCTCCGTCCATGGACAGCAGCTGTGTGGTTTGGCTCCCTACTAAACTACAGGGTCCATAACCAAAGTATCACTACCTTTGATAACTGGTTGAACAGTATGTTCCAACTCAACCTTACTTCCAGTTCGGACAGGAATTGGTTAATGACCATCATTAGTTTCATTCTATGGGAAATCTGGAAAGCCCGTTGCAAATTTGTGATTGAAGGAAGGCAACTTCATCCCATTCATGTGCTTGATCAGGCTATGAGGGCTGCAAATGAGTTTATTGAAGCTAATGTTTCCCAATCCACCCACTCTGATTTTGTTTCTCTTATCAGTACGAGAGCCTGGACTCCCCCAAGTGATGGTTTTGTGAAGGTCAACACGGATGCAGCCTGGATTAAGGAAAGTAATCGCTCTGGAGTGGGAGTGGTAATTCGAGATTCAGCAGGGAATGTCTGTGGTGGTTTGGCGGAAAACTTGTATTGTTGTTCGGCTCTTCATGCTGAAGCTGAGGCTACCCTTCGTGGCTTATCTTTAGCTAAGAGGAAGGGTTTCTCAAAAGTAATGCTTGAGACAGATTCAACTATTTTAAAACAGAGTGTTGAAGGAAAGACTAACAATGGTGCTTGGTCCATCCTTCCCACAATTCTGGAAATTAGAAGGCTTGCCAACAGATTCCAGAGTGTTGAATGGAGTTGGATTCCTCGAAGTATCAACAAAGCGGCTCACGCAGCGGCTAGTATTGGCATCAGAGCGGTGGCGCAAATTTGCTGGGCTGAAAGGCCACCACCGTCTCTTCAGGGAGTGTTGGAAGCGGATGGTCTTCCAGGACCACCAAACTAATGTTTCTTATCTATTTTTTGTACTAAGTTAGCCTCTTCACTCGCTTGCTTTGGCTGAGTGTGTGCTGGCCTAGTTTGTTTGCTTCTGTTTGTGGCTTTTGCCTCTTAATGAAATCCCTTTTCGTCCAAAAAAAAAAAAAACTTTAACTCTTGGCTTTCGAATTCTACATGGATATTTGTAATCTTAAATGTACAATGATTCTTGACAGTTGATGTCAATCTTAAACCTTCTGCCAGTTGGAGACCCACTCCCTAACATAACAAACTGAAAAAACTAAGGACATGGTAATGAATTTTAAGTACCTAAGATGAAAAGAAGAAAGGTAATGCCTTATCACTACAAATCTGGAAGCATCTAATTCCTCCATGTTCATTAAAATGTTACAAACTAGTAACCGAGGCTGCTAATTATATGTCGCACATCTACCCTGTAGCTACATGAAATTTACAATTCTATCTACCCTGTACCTACATGATTCTTGCTGCAAGAACTGCACTGCATAAGTAAAACATCCAAGAGAATAACAGAAGGCAAATATTTCCCTCGTAAGAACATGGGTGACAAAAATGTAATTAATTACATATCATGGGGAAAAAGAAACATTTAAGATAAAAATCCTATCTTCAAACACGCAGACATTAAAGCAGAGAAAAGTTATCATTCATATCATCTTATTAGATCCTAACCTAGTAGGACCAAACAAAACCAAAGCTTGAAGCAAGATGAAACAAGCAACACACAGAGATTGAGACAGAGAAATATTTATATCTTCAATTTGTCCTATTAATCGAAACCCACAGAGACTATGCACAACAACTGCAAAATTAAGACAAAATTGATTTAATTTCAACAGAATTCAAAAATTTCGAAACCCTAATAATCTACTAAATTGGGGAACATGAAAACAACTAAGAATTCAAACCAAGTACATACAAATCTACCTTAGAATGAACCAGAGCCCTCCACAATTTGCAAGGATTCGCTCCAAAAACCAATGATTGGATGATGTTTGGTTAGGTTTGGAGAGGGAGAACGAGTCTCTAGACTCTAAGAAGGTGACTAAGAGTGATAGAAAGCAAGCGCGATAGAGACGAGTTGAGAGAGAGATAGGTTACTGAGGGGCAATCTGGGTTAGGTCGACTCCAGAAAGGGAGAGAGAGGATGAGGTTGACAGATAGAGACATGAGATCAAGAAAAGAGATTATACCAGATGAGAGAGTGGGATAGATGAAGTGATGCCGACGCTGTCGGCGACTAAGGTCGGGAGAGACGAATTGATAGAGAGAGGAGCTGAGGGCGGGAGAGAGAGAGAGAGAGAGGCGGCGAGTGAGAGTTAGGTCAGAAGGAAGATTAGAAGACTGAGAGAGAGAGGTGCGTGACTCGTGTGAGTGAGGAGAGCTTTGGGCACGATTATAAGTTTTCCGTGTCTTATTATCTAACTGAATTATTATTTTTAAATATAATATTGAGCACAAATTGCATTATTCGTGCTCTATAGACAACCTAAAAAGACACAGTTGCAGTATTTGTGTTCTATACAAAGGAACAAACTTTCAGTATCCGTGCTTTATATAAGTCATGGGACTTTGAAAAAAAAAAGAAATATAAATAGCCACAAAAGTTGTCTATTTGTGCTCTCTATAGGCCACATAAGTTGTGTCTAAATTACTAAAGCACAATTATTTTCTTCTTCTGTTTAAGTTGGACACAAAACTATTGTGTCTTCTCTACATATGACACAAATACTACATATATGTGTCTAATGTGATTCAAAAGAGCATGACCCTCTTTTTTGTGGCCTTTGGATCGTGCTTTTCGCCCAGTTTTGTAGTAGTGATACTTACAAAATAATAAATTATGTATAAAAAAAATTGCATGCCTTTTAAATGGTCTTTGGCCCATATGTATTCACCTATAGCTTTAAAGTTTGCATCTTTTGTCAGCGTCCATATCTCATTCTCATTCTTCTTCTGTAGATGAAATGTTACATTGTTTGAGCTCCATTAAGTTCGCTCTTTGACTTTTTTGGCCCATCTTCATACTGGCCCTGTTGGGCCTCTTCTTCGGCCCACCTGTATTCCTCGATGGGGTCAAATCTAGCTTCTTTTGCCTTCTTTATAACCTTGCCACTCCACTTGGTTAGCACTTTGACGTGTTCGACAACATCTACCGTTGTTTCATCTATGCAGAAGATGGGCTCTTTGCCCTTGAAATCTTTTCCAATGGCTTTGATGTCACGTCAGAGTTTCAAAACTTGCTTGGGGTTGTTTCCGAACTTCCTCAACTCATGCACTTTTTTTATGATTTGAATAGCCTTAGCAGCTAACTCAAGCATCGATTTAAGTACCTTTCTCAATGAGCCTATTGTGGAATTCAATGGCAAGGATAAGGAGAAACATGAAATCGGCAAAACTATCTCTCTCAAAGGTTGGAGTGGGAGTAGGAGGGGTTCTCCCCACCCAACATTTTATGTTGAAAAACATCTCGGTGACAGTGGAGTGAGGGGTGCCAGAAATAGAGTCTAATAAGAGTAAGTTTAGATAGCTCTGTTCGGGCAATTTGATAAAGATCTCTCCTCTCTCTTTCTGGCACGAGCGTTTGGCATCTCAGGTTACACGTATGCTATTTATGAAATAGCTAGTATAATATATACATATATATATATATATATATATATATATATTATTTATGAGCTTAGGTTTCCAAAAAGCTTTGAATATGTGCGAGTACAAAAGAAAAAGAAAATTGGTCAGTATAGGAAATTGATATGTCCTTCAATTGTATTTAGCGAATGAATGTTACGTTATTGTTGCACCATCAATACAGCCAGAACTAAAGGATAACCATCAGTGATTAATCACATAAGTACAATTGAAGAAATGTTACGTTATTATCACACCAATTCGTTTTCGCCACCTCCCATTTTATTCTGAAAAACATTTATTCGGTGGTAATGAAGTTGTATACACTACATTTATCAGGTGCACAAATTTCATATCATCTTGCCCTTTTGGACCTTTGAAACCCACAAACCCAACACCAATAGTCTTTTAAGTGTTGCATCCATAGATTTTATTGTGTCCATACTACGAAATGGAAATATAAATCATGGGTGTAACATCTTACAGGAGGAGATAAGAGAGGATGCGAGCCAGGACGTCAATGTCGAGTATTGTTAGTTTGTCAGTGTCACCCATGATCATGAATCACCCATGCAAGAAAAAGGGACTTCCCAAACAAGCAAAACAAAAGAGTTAACCATACCGACGAGGAGATTGTTAAAATTATTGTACACTTCACTTGTGATTAACTGTTTCTTTTCACCACTACGCCTACTGCACTTTCCACCACCGTGTCCACCACTCCTACTGAGCCCACCACGAGATGTACTTGCTCCCCTGGATAAAGTAAAATAAAAGTATAAATTAAAATAAATACATCTTATAAATAAATAAATAAAAGGTGCATGGTTGTTGCCAAACCTATTGTTGTCTTTTTGTTTTTTTTATTTTTTCCAAAAAGAAACATTCATTCAACCAGCGAAAGTCCAAAGGCGCAAAACACATAAGACAATCGCAACCAACTACACAGTCAACGGAACAATATAAAGGTAGAAAAAAACAAGTCAAACACCAAAGGAAAGAGCAAAACTAGCACAAGCACAGAAATAAACAAACCCAGCACCTCCCCCAACTAGTTTTTATAAATAATAGTAAACATTTAACCGGTGAATCAAATTAGAAAAGAAAAGAACTTAGATTGCAATTTATAAGAGAGAAGAGAGTTGCTAATCAAGACAAATGCGGCCAAATCAAAACCAAATTGATAAAAACTCCCTCCCAACCCAGAACTTAGAGATGCAGAGGGAAACTCAGAGACACGAATCTATTGTTGTCAAACATTTTTGATTGCGTCTGCCTTACACCCATTCCATCATATCCACCACGACTACGTCCATTACCAGATATGCTATGTCTTGCATTGTAATAAAATAAGATAAAAGAATATTTATAAAACTACATAATAAAAATAGTAAAACAAATTATAAAAAATTGCATACCCGCCCTGTTGGGCCTTTTTGTTGGCCCATCTGTATTTCTCGATGGGATCAAATTTTGCTTTTTCTGCCTTTTCTATAATCTTGAACCTTTTGGGGTTGTTTGGACTAAATGTCACGTTCTTGCCGCTCCACTTGGTTTGAGCCTTGACATGTTCAGCAACATCTATCGTCGTTTCATCTATGCAGAAGAGGGGTTCCTTGCCCTTGAAATCTTTTCCAATAGCTTTGATGTCATGTCAAAGCTTCGAAACTTGCTTAGGGTTGTTTCGAAACTTCCCCTGCTCATGCACCTTTTTTCTGATTTGAAGAGCCTTAGCAGCTAACTCAAGCACCGATTTAAGTGCCTTTCTCAATGGGACCATTGTGGAATTCAACTGGTAAGGAGAGGGAGAAAAATGCAATGGGCAGAAGTCTATCTCTCTCAAAAGTGGGAGTGGGATTGGGAGGGGTTCTCCCTACCCTTTTATTTTATGTTGAAAAACATCTCGATGGTAGTGAAGTGAGGGGTTGTCAGAAATAGGGTCTGATAAGAGTAAGTTTAGATAGCTATGTTCGGGCAATTTGATACAAATCTTTTCTCTCTCTCTCTCTCTTTGTGGCGCAAACGTTGGGCTTCTCAGGTTACACGTATGCTATGTACGAAGTAGCTAGTCTAATAATATATATATTATTTATGAGCTTTGATTCTTAAAAAGCTTTGCTCATGTGTGAGTAAAAAAGAAAAAGGAAATTGGTATGTACAGGAAATTGATGTGTCCTTCAATTGTATTTAGCAAATGAATGTCACGTTATTGTCGTGCCATCAATCCAACCAAAACTAAAATATAACAATTATTGATTAATCACATAAGTACAATTGCAAAAATGTTACGTTATTACCCCGCCAATTCGTTTCTGTCACTCCCATTTTATTTTAAAAAATATTTACTCTGTGATAATGGAATTGTATACAATACCCTTGTCAAGTGCACATATTTCGCACCATCTTGGCCATTTAGGGCTTTTGAAACTCATAAACCAAGGACCAATGGTCTTTTTAGTGTTGTCTATGCAGATTATGTTGTGTCCGTACCACAAACTGGAAAGATAAATCAAGGGCGCAACATCTTATAGGGGGAGATAAGAGAGGATGTGAGGTAGGACGTCAATGTCGAGTGTTTTTAGTATGCCAATGTTATCCATGATCTTGAATCACCCATGCAAAAAAAAAAAAAAAAAAGACTTCTCAAACAAACAAAATAAAAGAGCTAACCATGCCAACCATGCCAACCAATCATTACCATCATGAGCATTAGGTGGAGGGTGAATAATCACTTAGATGTTCACAAATTAGGGAAGGAACACCATCATAAAACTCGGGCAACAGTATTCATATTTCAAGTACGAATAAAGATATTATTGATATTTAATTATTTTTGGTCTTACCCCCACATCCTCCTCCACTATCACCACAACCACAACCACAACCACCACCTCATCCTCCACCTCCATGGAGAAGCTTAATCATTTTCAGTTATTTCTTTAAGGTTATGTAGTTGAAATTATTATTATTATTTCAAATTTTATTTTGTATTTTCAGAATTTTTATATTAATTCTTAACAAGTGAAAGGTCTTGTTCGTGTTCGGTATTTTTCACCCATTAAGTTAAAAGGTCGTGTTATGTTCGTTAAGAAAGGCGGGTGGACACGAACACGACAAAATGTCAAGATACGACGATGGGTTATTTTAAAAATATCTAGAAAGTTTTGTGGTCGTTTTGAAAACTATAGAACATTTGGGGGTTAAGTGTATGTTTTAAAACCTCAATTTGTAAACGACCTAACCTCTTCTTCTTCACTACACAGAGGGTACGTTTTTTCACACTAATTGGTTTCGGTCGCAGCAACAAAAAGAAGAAGAAAAAGCCAACCTTCTTCTCACTGCATTTAAGATTTCGCAACACCAGGTCCAGCAACTTCTTCTTCGTTGCATCTACTCTCCATGAGGTAATATGTTAATTAGATACACTATGAAATTAGTGTGTGGTTTTAGGTATATAAAGGAGTATTATTTGTAATATTTTGAAATTTTTTTTTTTTGCTTCCTTTTTTCGGAGAGTTATTAGGGTTTTCTTTTTCAATTGCTATTAGCCACCACAACATAGGAAGACAGTTCCAGGATTCAAAAGTCGGTTGGGCAAAACCTACATACTAAACTCGACGGTACGAGTGAATTTCATTAATAAATATAAAAAGATACACCTAATCGGGGGGAACATGATTAGCCTAACCCTCAAATGCATCTTTATCCATAAATAAAGTTCAACAAATACAAAATCTAAAACTAAAACCAAAAGTAAATGCAATGCAATACAAAACAACACTATTTAAATCTAAAATTTCACCCTGCGAGGCTTGGAACTCTTAAATTCCTCAATTATCAATGCATTATCGAAATTATTAGCAAACTCTCTTTCAATGTGGAGGATCATACAATCAACAAGAAATTCATCAGCTAAGGTGCTTCGAAATCGATTCTTAATAATTCTCATACATAAGAAAGCTCGTTCGGGAAAAGTCACTTTACCGAGAGCTCTCTTGAGAGCTCTCCTCCTCCTCTTCCTCCTCCTCCTCCTCCATTTTGAGAGTCTTTGGCTTCTCCCCACCCGAAATGGGTGTTTTTCCCCTGAGCTTTGTCTTAGATTTAGGGCTCCTTGCCTCCACTTTGATTTTATTTAGCTTTTTCTGATTTTCCCTAAGCTAAGCACAACCTATTAGACCCTATATCTTCCATCTCTCCCTCTCCTTTCTTCCCCAACAACCTTCACTTTTCATCTTCCACCTCTTACATCTACATTCTCCTTATCTCTCCTCTGTTGTGATATCGCCCACTCATGGCCAATGATTCCGTCCAGTCACCAGTTCTCAACCACCACCCTTTGTTCCTCGATACCGATTCCGTCGCTCCCATTGTTCTTCCTCGGTGGTGTGTGGTGGTTCATGGATGCGATTACAATGCATACTACACTTGAATCTTAGATTATGGGAGCGCTTCTACGCAAGTGGCTTGCTCACCCTCATCTTTTGTTGGCATCTGTGATACCCCTTGGTATCAGTTACACCTCCTTGGTGGTGGTGGATT
The DNA here is from genome assembly GCF_965620075.1 of Prunus avium. Classification (NCBI taxonomy): domain Eukaryota; kingdom Viridiplantae; phylum Streptophyta; class Magnoliopsida; order Rosales; family Rosaceae; genus Prunus; species Prunus avium. Next base: position 24,419,254 of record NC_142291.1, read on the forward strand.
TGTTCTGGTGGTGTTGTTGACCTGCTATGTAGTTCGGCTGCTCCTATGTTCAAAATTTAGGGTTTTTTTAATTTAATGTTTTTTGGGCTTTTGTTGTTTATTTGGTTTTGTGTCTTTGGGCCTGCTTTATTTGTTGGTGTTGGGCTGCATTAAGATTGAGTTTTTCTCATTTTGTAATGTTTCGCAGTTTTAATGAATAGAGTTACCTTGACCCCCAAAAAAAAAAAAACTCGTTTTGTTGTTGCTGTAGAAACATGAAGAGTCAACACTAACCGAATCAACCTGTCAAGGAAAATGTAGTTTTCTGCCAAAATTATTTCCACCAATTATTGACATAACTGAGGAAGAGTAGTGGTTTCCTTAGAGTAAGGAAGGCGATGAAAATACATGTGCTCTACTTCTAAAACTTTCAACTCATGTGGAAGGAAATTAGCAGGATAGAATTTTTGTAGCAAGTTTACATACATGCTCCATATTGAATGACTTGAAGGAATTATGGGGATCCAATAATGAGCTAAAGGTAAGAAGTTCAACTGTTTGCTCCGGAAATCTATCATTTAACTCCCTCAACATGTAATCTATAACATTATTAAATACATCAATGTGATAGGCATGCTCAATTGTAAAAACATCTTTTTGTTGACAAGAACGACGTGTGCCTGTCATATAACGAGCACCAATATCAGGAACATCAACACCATATAGTTCACAAAATGATACCACACTCATGAATATATCATCCCAATCATGTTCCCTCATATCTTGAAGTTGCATTTTTGTGTTTTCAACAACATTTAAAGCACTTACAATGTCTTGAGTTTTAGTCTAAAATTGCTTTGATTGCTTATCTACCATTTTTTCAATATGCAGAGATGAATTTTTTAGGCTAATTCACTTTTGCATAGCAAGATGATTTGGTGAATTTTGCTTGCCTACATGATGTTGAAATGTACATTGATTCCCACCAATTCTCTTCTATTTTTGATACCCATCAACAATAAAAGTTGGGTATGACTGATTCATGTCAAAAAGGAAGCAAGGAAAACAAAATACCTTATTATTAGCAACTGAATACTCAAGCCAAGTGAATTGGCCAAACCACTTTTTATTAAATCGACAAAAGTCTCGCCCTTCTAAGTGACTTGGATAATCTTCTAACTCGGGTTGACATGGTCCAAAAAGAATATATTCTATTCGCACATTATCTTGTTCATTCATCGGATATTTGCATATTAAATGACGTAATCCTGGATCACGCTCAAAATAATTGATATTAAAATCATGATCATCATCGACTCTTTGAGATTCAACTCTTTCAACTGGAGGCTCGACGATAGGAGACTCAGGAAGATTTTGCTCATCACATATTGGAGTAGATAAAGAAGTGCTAGAATGCAATGTACTAGATGATGACCCATAAATCTTTTTCTTAAAAAAAGACAACAAATTCTTTGTTATCTTGGGATTCTGATTGTGATCCGACATAATAAAAGATAGCCTATGAATAATATGTAGAAAAACAAATTCTCATAATGGCATCTCAATAATACCAAACCAAAAATTATAATTCATCCATAATTAAACCCTAGAATACTCTACTCAATTTTAACAAAATCTCAAATCAAAACCTTATAATAATTCATCCCTAATCAAAGCCCTAATTAATTTAAACAAAATCTCAAAATTATAATTTGACCCAAAAAAGAAGAAGAGAGAAACTTGCTGCTGTCTAGTAGCAAAGAGAGAGAGAGAGAGAGAGAGAGAGAGAGAGAGAAACAAGAAGTCTGAGGCCATCTCCAACCCACCTTGGCAAAACCCAAAATTTGGATTTTTTAGCCCGAAAACCTCTCCAACCTAGGGATGGCAACGGGTCGGGTAGGGGCCGGGTATGACAATACCATCCCCGTCCCCGCTCTTCATCCCCACCCCCGTACCCGAACCCATCCCCGTTTAATAGGTTTCGGGGAATCCCCATCCCCGTCCCCGTTGGGGGACTATCCCCCATACTCGCCCCGAATCCCCGATTTTTTTTGCATAAAAAAATATTTATCATACATTTTAACATTAAGTTTCATATTAAATTTTCATTCAACACATCCAAATTAACTATAAAGTTCAACTCAACTATTCAAAATCACATAAATATGAAATTCCATAGTAAAATAGGAAGAATTAGGAGAGGGAGGTTAACTTAGGGTTAAACATAAATATTATAATTATATATTTATTTATTTAAATATAAACATATATATTTTCGGGTCGGGTTCGGGGATGGGGACGCCAATACCATCCCCTCCCCATACCCGTCGGAGATTTTTCAAATTTGGGGATCCTCGTACCTGATACCCGTTTGGCCTCGAAATCTCCCCCTGTTAGGGTCGGGACCCGCCCCCGTGAGGATTTTTGCCATCCCTACTCCAACCCTTGTATAGGAGCATGCTAAAATTTCCACAAATTGGTTTTTGGGGCCAAATAGCAGTCTGTGTTTCAATCGGACTGATAATTTAGTGGAGCCAACGCCAATATATGATGCAGCCCGTGTGAAGCACCTGCAATGTTTGCACTAAAACTGAACAGATAGAGATGAGTGCAACTTACAAGTGATGTGGACGATCGAGAGATTGATCGAGCGTTGGATGCAGATCCTTCCTGTCCTTGGATGCTGATCCTGAATAGAAGAAAGCCGAGACTCGTGAGGCTTATGGAACCGGTGTGGAACCAGCCTAAGACCCTCTGATGCCAAAGTAAGTTTGTTTTCTAAGAGCTCTTGCTGTTGACAATATATTAGTATAAAAGTCAAGCTGAAAAGTCTCACCCTTGTATTGTAATGAAGGGGCCTCTTTATAGAGGGCATTTTGTATGCTCTTAGTACTTAATTTCGATGTGGGACTCGTGGGAGGGCCCTGTGAAGTTAACACGAGTTTTTAGATATTTCGGGCGGGTACTTCAAGGTTGATTATGCAGAATCGGTAAGGGGTACCGATTGTAGACTCCGTCGGGCCGGTGGCGACCGTTTGATGCTTTGAGACAATGTCATAGGTAGCTGATGCCGATTGTGCGGAGCCTTGGGCACTTGGGGAGTTTCTCTGATCCACGTGTCATTAGATTAGTGGAGGGTCAAATATGGTACAAACATGCAGCAAGGGGCTCGCGTCGCTAGGACACATGGCGTGTTGGGATGAAGGGTTATAGGAATCCAACGGGTTCCTTTAAACTACTGTTTCTTTTTCCTTTCCAATTTAATTTCAAAGGTTATATAATGTATAATGACTAAGATTTAATATAAGAAAATCCAACTATAAAAAAAACTTCAGAAAGTTATATTATGTTTTGGATTTTTTTAGATTAAAATATTCAGAAAATTAATTCACAAAAGTTGAAACAAAAATAATGTCAAGAAAAATTAACGAGAAAAAAAAAAATAGGGATTAATCTTTTTAAAACAATTTAATAAAGTTGCGGACTCAAATTATGAGTCTACATGGTTAGAGGAAAATTTTTTTTGAGTCCGATCAATACATGAATAGTTGTTTTTTGGGTTGAAAATGGCCTAATAGCCAAAGAGAAGGAGAGAAAAGATACCACGTGGATGGGCAATATATGGGTAGGTGTTGTAAAGTAGAATGGGTGAAGCCCACATAGTCAAAAGGTGATTAGTAATCATTAGGTAGAAACATCATTGTGTCTCTTTTTTCACTCACAGGTGAATTACCATGCCTATAAATAGGCTTGTTCGATCATTTGTAAAACACACCAACTAAGAGAAGAAGAAAGTAAGGAGAGTGATAAATCTAGAGTGATGCTAAACGAACCCTAAAATTAACTGAGTACACCCTATGATCTAAGTACACCCTAATTTTTAAATCAAAATGTAAAATTAACTAAGTACACCCTATTTAAGTACACAAAATACCCTTGGTACACCCTAATACACTATATCACATCTCATTTGCCACGCCATATTTTAAATTCTTCTGAAGCTTTTGTTCTTCACATTAAAAGGGTCAATTTGAACAAATCTGGGTTTCTTTTGTTGTGCAAATTCCCTTTTTTTTTTTTTTTTTTTTTTTTTTTTTATAGTCTTCAAATGACGAATTTGTTCAAACTGGTTCTACAACTAGCCATATGGGTCTAATAGCTACTGCAAACTTGGTTCAAATGAAAACTAATTCCCAAATTCCTTCTTATATTTGAACTTTAGATCCAACTAATATCTTCAATGATTGTTATGAATAGTTGGATGGTCTTCCACTTTCAGATTTGGTCTCTTAATAATTTCCTTAACCTTCATCTCTAATGGAGGAGTTGTTGGGCAGCAATGGAGGGCTATTGGTCGGCAAAGGAAGGGGCAAAAGAACGAACATTCAATGATACCTCTTTGCGCCACCGCCAATGCTCATTGAGTTGTTCGCCGTTAGCATCAAGTAATACGAATACATTTGATTAGGGTTAGATATGGTGAGTAGGGTGTACTTATTAAAATTATATTTGTTTCACAATTCATTATATTCTTTTTGGTCATTTTATATTAGGGTAAATTAGTCGTTTTATAAATAGTTTAGTAGTGGGGTGTACTCAGTTAATTTTAGGGTTCGTTTAGCAGCACTCTAAATCTAAGTGTTAGTGAGTGAGTTTCTATCTGAGAGGAAATTCAGTCAGTGTAAACACCACAAGATCAGATATAATTCCACTCCCAATATTCCGTGGTATTTCCCATACTCCGATTATATTATTTTATAACACGTTATCAGAACGATAGTCTCTCCACTGTTAAATTCTCTCAGCTCAACACTATGTGGTTATTTCTCTTTCTCCTCTCTGTCATATGCCTCCTCTCACTCTACTACTACGACGACATGCAAACTTTCTTTTTTGTGTTCTCACAATTTTTATGTTGTTTCATCCATGTTTGTTTAATTTATTTCTTTGTAATGTAATTTGGAATGACGCGGTTTTATACCCCATTCTGTTGTTTTATGGTGATGTAATTTTCATTACCCATCGCCTTGTAACACAAATTATCATAATAAAATGATGGTGTGATCTTAAAATCCATCTATTATATATTGAATAGTGGTGTAGTTATATTGCCCACAAAATATAATATATTATGTACTTCCTATATTTTTAGTGGTGGTTTTTATCCCCACATTTACTATGGACGGTTTTCACCTCCTATAATTTTAGTGGTGGTCTTATCCCCACATTTATTTTATTTACTGTATGGAGTAGGTTCATTACCCATACAGCAATATTTATTTAAAAGTGTGGCGCGGGTTTATCGTCCACACAATTGCCTTTATTTATTTAAAAGTATGGAGCAGAATTAGTGCCCATACCAGCACGTTTACTTTATCGCACATTTACTTTTATTTAAAGTATGGTGCAGAATTAACGTCTATACAGCAAGCAATTTACTTTATGAATTTACTTTATCGCACATTTACTTTTATTTAAAGTATGGTGCGGAATTAACGTCCATAAAGCAAGTAATTTACTTTATCACACATTTACTTTTATTTAAAGTATGGTGCGGGTTTATCGTCCATACCAGCAAATTTATTATTAGCACTTTATTTTTGTCATCAATTAATATACATAAATAATTAGGGCCTAAAATCCCTCAAACAATTATAGGGACTGAAGTTCCTACTAATAAATGGCTTAATGTCCCAGATCCTGAGCCAACTACCTATCATGGGTCCTGGATGCCAAGATCCATCTGCGAGCCAATGGCCTTGGAAAAACGTTAGTAGATGGAAGCGACGCATCACCTGAAGAGAATGCGAAGGCCATGATTTTTCTTCGCCGCCACATCAATGAAGCACTGAAAAATGAATATGTTGTGGTTGATGAACCGTTGGTTCTGTGGAAAATTCTAGGTGAAATATACAATCACCAAAAGACAGTGACTCTTCCAAGAGCCAAATACGAATGGACACACCTGAGATTTCAAGATTTCAAGACAGTGCCCGAGTACAACTCTGCTATGCATAGAATCACCTCCTTGATGAAGTTATGTGGTGAAAATATCTCTGAGGAGGACATGCTCGAAAAAACTCTGAGCACATTTCATGCCTCAAATGTTCTCCTACAACAGCAGTATAGGTATAGTGGTTTCACAAAGTACTCGGAACATGTATCTTGCCTATTGTTAGCTGAGCAGAATAATGAGCTCCTATTGAAGAATCACCAATCTCGCCCAACGGGCTCAACACCACTTCCTGAAATAAATGCTGCATCTCAGGAAGTGAATGCCACTTCATCTCGTGGCAGTATCCACAAACGTGGACGAGGAGGCAAGCAAGGGAGTAGGAGAGATCATGGTGCCCGTCCATATGGCTTGAGTCCAAGAAGCCATCCATCCACGAATGGCAAAAATACATCCAGAAATAAGGGGAAGGCACAGACAAGCCATGTGCCTAGAAATGTTGAAAGCATTTGTCACAGATGTGGTGCAAAGGGACATTGGGCGAGTACATGTCGTACGCCGAAGCATTTGGCGGATCTCTATCAAGCTTCACTTAAGAACAAGAAAATGGAGACAAATTACATTGATCATGCTATACCAGATCCGCCAGCCACAGATGATCCTCGGAAACATCACGTCAGTTAGACAAGATGCATCTGGATGTTTCCGATTTTGTCAATGAAAGAGGGAATGAAGTTTATGGGTCCGAATTAGATTAATTCCCTCAATGTACCATTTGCATTTGCATTATCTGAAGCACTGTTTCCCTTAATGTACTATTTGCATTATCACTGTTTTCCTTAATGTACTATTTGCATTATCACTGTTTTCCTTAATGTACTGTTTGCATTATCAATGTTTTCCTTAATGTACTATTTGTATTATCTGAAGCACTGTTCTTGATTTTCATTTCAGTCCAATAAAAGTGGCAATGTTTTTCTTTACATTGTATAATTGCTTATTGATTCAACTTATTTTATTTATTTGAAGGCATGGATATAAATTATGGATGCCCCCAAAACGAGAGCTCTAGCAAAGATATTTGTCTCGCAGACAGTGCGACCACTCATACGATCTTTCGAGATCGAAAGTATTTCTCAAACTTGATGTTCACTAAAGCAAAGGTAACAACTAGGGATGGCAAAAATCCCCGCGGGGGCGGGTCCCCGACCTTAACGGGGGGAAATTTTCGGGGCCAAATCGGGTACGGGTACGGGGGAGACCCGAAAAAAAAATCCCCGATGGGTTCGGGGCGGGTATGGTAATTGTGTCCCCGTCCCCGAACCCGGACCAAAATATTATAATTTCTAATTTTAATTAATATATATCTTAAAAGCCTTAAAACATTTTTGTGATGAAGGCATGGGGTTTCGAACCCATAACCTCCTTTAGAACTCAATAGCTTACCTTACCACTACTCCACCAATTGTCCTTGTGTTATAGAGAAATAATTAATTAATTTAATGGTTACAATTCCAATTCTAGCTAACAAACATGCATATTAAAATCAAAATTCATATGCAAATATGTATAATAATCAATAAATTCAAACAATCCAAATATAATATGAAAAATAAAACACAATAACAAATACTGATTTTAAAAAACAAAATTCGTATGCAAACATGTATAATCAACAAATTCAAACAATTTAAAGATAACAAAAAAAATCAAACGCCACAACAAATATTGATTAAAAAAAATTATGCAAACATCTATAATCAATAAATCCAAAGATAACGAAATAATCAAACATCATAACTAACATTGATTTTTAAAAATAAAATTCATATGCAAACATGTATAATCAACAAATTCAAAGATAGAGAAAATAATCAAACACCAAACATCTTTATATTACACAACTACTTCATATGCTATCGCACAACTAGATGATTGATGTAGATTGGTAATCAAACACCAAGTCATACATAGATTAGAACTCTTCATCAATTAGATGACTAATGTAGATTGGTAATCACATACCACTCTATGAGTATATGATGGATGTAGACAAGAAACACAAATTACTCTCATAATCAAGGTATCCATATCCATATCCATGTATGGAGAGAAGAAGAAGAACCATATCCATGTATAATTTTGGTGTTAAGATGATGAGAAAGAAAAAGAAGAAAAATAATGAGACTTTAACAAGATTCACAAAAAATATATGTCATTAATTCAAAAAATTGGAAAAAGTATATTTATATTTTTTATAAAAAATTGGAGATGGGTTGTGTGTTTTGAACCCATGTCCTGTCACTTTCAATCTCACATGCTTACCATCAATGCACAAACAAACGTTGTGTTTTAATGAAATATTTAAATTATTTAATACTTGCATTCCAGTTACAATAAAAAACACTAACCCAATCCTAAATAAAAAAACACACCACGTAAATAAATAAATAAAAAACTAACACACCATGTAATACTTAACAAAAAAAAAAACTAAAAAACTAAACAAAAAAGAAAACAAATAAAAAGAAATTAACTAATTTAAAAACACACAAATATTTATTACTACCCTTGGCTCTTGCTTACTACCCGTAATTTACCAGGAAATAAATATTTATTTTGTTTTTTTTCTTTTCATTTTAACAACACAAAATCCCTTGTAAAAAACAAAAATAACACATCTCTTTTTAAACAAAATATTAATCCTATAGCCCAACAATATTAAGCCTGTAGCCCAAACCCAATAATAACCCTACATTTATTTTTCTGATGAGCATAAACCCTACTTTCTTTGCTCAGCCGCCGCACTCCCATCTTTTCCTTCATCTTTTTTTTTTCTTCCTTTTTTCTTCTTCTTCTCCGCACTCCCATAAACCCTATTTTTCGGATCATGAACTAAATCAACTCCAATTGAAACTCTGCGCCTTTCCCCACCCGAAATGCCATTGTTTGATTTTCAACCAATTCTTGAAGCTGCAACATGCTCCAGCCCAAAGCTCCTTCATCAGCTGTCTCACTTTAGATGCAGTGCAGCCTCTTTTTTCCCACCAGGCTCGACGCCATTGCCAGGCAGACCAAGACCTTACAAGTCCCTGAAGAGCTATTCATGGTGTTGCAGGAAATGCAGAGGAGCTTGGTCTACTTCCACAGCAAGGAGCAGAAGCGGGAGGCCTTGAAATTGCTCGATCTTGAAAACCTCCACAACCTGTTCGATGATTTCAATCAGAGAGCTTCAACTTGCGTCGCTTCTCCCAATTCTTCTTCTTCTGCGAAGAAAACGACGACCATGATATCGATTTTGTTCTTAATTTGTTTCTTCTTTAGTGTTTCAGGGGTATTCGATTTTTTTTTTGGGTTCTGATTCAAGGGGCTTCGTTTGTTTCTTGGAGTTCTTGTTTATATTTTTTCCTTAAAAAATCGGGGATTCGGGGCGGGTATGGGGGATGGTCCCCCGACGGGGACGGGGCGGGGATTCCCCGAACCTTATTAAACGAGGATGGGGGCGGGGACGGGGGAGGGTTTGGGAATCGGGGTAGGGGATGGTATTGGCAAACCCGGACCATACCCGCCCCGTTGCCATCCCTAGTAACAACCATATCAGGTCCTGCAGATCTGATTGAAGGCTCAGGAACAGCCCAAGTTATGTTACCAAATGGAGCAATACTGTCCATTCAAGATGCCTTGTATTCATCTAACTCAAGAAGGAATCTGTTGAGTTTCAAAGATATACGTTTGAATGGCTACCATATTGAAATAAAGAATGAGGAAAACATGGAATATCTTTGCATTACCTCCAGTGATACCCAGAAGCGTATACTGGAGAAGCTTTGTGCGCTCTCATCAAGGTTGTACTATACAACCATACGGACAATTGAGGCACATAGTGTCATGGACCAGAAGTCCATTGACTCAAATACTTTTAAGCTTTGGCATGACCGGTTGGGTCATCCTGGATCCACCATGATGCGTAGGATCATCATCAACTCTAAAGGACATCCCTTATTGACAAAACACATTATGGTATTAAGTGATAGCTTTTGCCAAGCTTGTTCACAAGGGAAGTTGGTGATCAGACCATCACAATCAAAGGTTGATGTTGAGTCCCCATCATTTTTGCAGAGAATCCAAGGGGACATTTGTGGACCTATTCATCCTCCCTGTGGACCATTTCGGTACTTTATGGTCTTGGTTGATGCATCTACTCGATGATCACATGTTTGCCTTTTGTCTACTTGGAATATGGCATTTGCTAGGCTCTTGGCTCAGATAATTAAATTGCGAGCCCAATTCCCAGATTATCCCATTAAGTCAATCAGACTCGATAATGCTGGTGAATTTACATCTCAGATTTTTGATGATTACTGCATGTCGCTAGTCATTGACATTGAACATCCTGTTCCCCATGTTCATACTCAAAATGGCTTGGCAGAAGCTTTAATTAAACGTCTTCAATTAATAGCACGCACATTGCTAATAAAAACAAAGTTGCCAGTCTCTGCTTGGGGATATGCCATTTTACATGCAGCATCATTGGTGCGGTTAAGGCCCGTTGCCAACAATCAATATTCTCCAATACAACTTGTGTTGGGTAATCAACCAAATATTTCACACTTAAGAGTTTTTCGTTGTGCGGTATATGTACCTATTGCACCACCGCAACGTACTAAGATGGGCCCTCAACGCAGATTGGGAATTTATGTTGGTTTTGATTCACCATCTATCATCAGATATCTAGAGCCCCTGACGGGTGATATCTTTACCGCACGGTTTGCGGATTGTCATTTTGATGAGACAATTTTCCCATTATTAGGTGGAGAAAAATCTGTTCCTAAAGAACAACAAGGCAAACTCGTTCCTGAAGAACGACATGAATTATCGCGGGGTGTACTCACTTTGTTTCATCTCGATCCTCGTACCGCTTAATGCGAAAACGAAGTGAGAAGGATCGTTCACCTCCAAAGTATTGCAAATCACATGCCAAATGCATTCAATGATGCAACAAAGGTGACGAAATCGCATATCCCGGCTGCAAATGCACCTGCAAGGATTGATGTTCATAATGGACAAAGCAATGTACCAGCAAGTGGCTCATCTGTTGCACGCCTAAAGCGTGGCAGACCACTAGGCTCAAAGAACTCAGTTCCTCGAAAAAGGAAGTTGATGGCCAAAATGATTCCAAATGAAATAAATGGAGAGCCCACAATTCATGATTCAAATGCCCCCCAAGAGGGACAGGCATTTCCTGAAAAGGAAAATGTCCTTGGTGAGACAAGTAGCCCTGAAGTGGCAGCTATACCTGAAAGTCAAGAAATCTCCATAAATTATACATCCACCAATGAATTTTGGAATAGAAACGAGATGATTATGGATGATATATTTGCATTCTCAGTGGCTACTAAGATTATAAAAGATGATGATATTGAGCCGTGCTCTATTGATGAATGCACACAGAGGCAAGATTAGCCTAAGTGGAAAGATGCAATCCAGGCAGAATTAGATTCTTTGGAAAAAAGGAGTGTTTTTGGACCTATTGTTCCAACTCCACCCAATGTGAACCCAGTAGGTTACAAGTGAGTATTTACAAGAAAACGCAATGAGAAAAATGAGATCGCGAGGTATAAAGCGCGACTAGTTGCGCAAGGTTTTTCACAAAGGCCTGGAATTGATTATGTGGAAATATACTCTCCAGTAATGGACGCAATTACTTTCTGTTACTTGATAAGGTTGGCGGTTTCAGAAAAACTTGAAATAAGACTTATGTATGTCATTACCGCATATCTGTATGGAGAGTTGGATACAGACATATACATAAAAGTCCCAGAAAGACTTAAGCTGCCTGAAGCAGCCAGGAATAAACAACGGGCCATGTTCTCAATCAAATTGAAAAGATCATTATATGGGCTAAAACAATCTGGACGAATGTGGTATAATTGTCTCAGCAAGTATTTACTAAAGGAAGGATACACAAATGATCCTATTTGCCCATGTGTGTTTATCAAGAAATCAGAGTCTGGATTTGCGATAGTGGCAGTATATGTCGATGACATGAATCTAATTGGAACTCCTGAAGAGCTCCAAAAGACTGCTGATTATCTCAAACGCGAGTTTGAAATGAAAGACCTTGGAAAGACAAAATATTGTCTTGGCTTACAGATTGAACACAGTGCTAATGGAATTTTAGTACATCAATCAAATTATACTGAAAAGGTATTAAAGCGTTTTGGCATGGATAAAGCCCATCCACTTAGCACTCCAATAGTCATTCGGTCGCTTAACACTAAGAAAGATCCATATCGTCCAAAAGGGGATGATGAAATGATCCTTGGTCCAGAAGTACTATATTTTAGTGCAATAGGTGCTTTAATGTACTTAGCACAATGTACCAAACCTGACATAGCATTTTCAGTAAATTTGTTAGCAAGATACAGCTCGGCTCCAACAAGCCGACATTGGACCGACATCAAACATATTTTACGATATCTTCGTGGGACAACAGACATGGGCTCATTCTATTCCAGTGAATCAACCAATGCCCCTAGTATGGTTGGATATGCCGATGCAGGATATCTCTCTGATCCACATCAAGGGCGCTCACAAACTGGATATGTATTCACATGTGGAGCAACTGCAATCTCATGGCGCTCAACAAAACAAACGTTGGTAGCCACATCTTCCAACCACTCAGAAATACTTGCTCTCCATGATGCCAGTCGTAAATGCGTTTGATTAAGGTCAATGATTCATCACATCCGAAGCACCTGTGCCTTGCCCTCAACAACGGACACTCTAACCATCTTGAATGAGGACAATGCAGCTTGTATTGCTCAAATCACAGGAGGGTACATCAAGGGTGACCGGACCAAGCACATCACCAAAGGTTTTCTACACACATGAGCTTCAGAAGAATCAAGAAATCAAAGTCAGACAAATCCGTTCAAGCAATAACTTGGCAGATCTCTTCACCAAGTCTTTGCCCAAGTGCACATTCCAGAAGCTAGTGCATGGCATCTGATTACGACAATTCTGCAAGCAATCAAATAGGAGCATGCAAAATCAGGGAGAGCATTCAAGAGTCCTCTAACACAGGACATAAGCGCGTTGTACTCTTTTTCCTTCGACTAGGTTTTTTCCCACTGGGTTTTCCATAGCAAGGTTTTAACGAGGCAACATGTGCGCATTTTCTTATGTCCCAAATAAAGTTGTACTCTTTTTCCTTCACTTAGGTTTTTTCTCACTGGGTTTTTCCAAGTAAGGTTTTAATGAGGCAACCAATTAAGGGACATGTGATCTCCAAGGGGGAGTGTTATAAAGTAGAATGGGTGAAGCCTACATAGTCAAAAGGTGATTAGTAATCATTAGGTAGAAACATCATTGTGTCTCTTTTTTCACTCACAGGTGAATTACCATACCTATAAATAGGCTTGTTCGATCATTTGTAAAATACACCAACTAAGAGAAGAAGAAAGTAAGGAGAGTGATAAATCTAAGTGTTAGTGAGTGAGTTTCTATCTGAGAGGAAATTCAGTCAATGTAAACACCACAAGATCAGATATAATTCCACTCCCAATATTCCGTGGTATTTCCCATACTCCGATTATATTATTTTATAACAGTAGGTTTGTTTTTAATTTTTAAAATTTTTGGGCTGGGCCTAATAACACATGTAGGTATTTATTTTTGAAAATTTTTGAGCTGGGCAAGCACCCAGCCTGCCCTGTGCACAGCCCCGCCACTCGCAGCTCAAAGCATACAAGCAGTGCTGCTAGGGTTTCTCAGTTAGGCTACCATGGCGATAGATAGCGGAACCAAGGAGCAGTCGCACAAGGAACATCGGTCCAGGCAGTCGGGGGCCAAGGCCGACAAGAAGAAGCGTGACACTTCCCAAAATGGGAAGAAGCAAAACCCTAAAGCATTTGCTTTTAGCTCAACTGTGAAAGCCAAGCGTCTTCAATCTCGCTCCGTCGAGAAAGAGCAGCGCAGGCTTCATGTCCCAACCATTGATCGTTCCTATGGCGAACAACCTCCATATGTTGTTCTGGTGCATGGACCTCCCAAGGTATATATAGTATATCTAATCAGTGCAATAGCCTACCTGCATCTCACTCAAACTGCTGTTAATTTGTTTGAACTAATATATTTTTTGTTCAATTCCTTATTGTTGATTTCTAGGTTGGCAAGTCTTTGTTAATTAAGTCGCTTGTAAAGCATTATACCAAGCATAATTTACCGGAGGTTCGAGGCCCGATTACCATTGTTTCAGGTGCCAGGCTTCATGTTTTTTTCTTCTGATATTGCAATAATTTGATTTAACTTAATATCAGATTGAGTACTGTTCATTAAATGCTTGATTGATTGCTTGTGTTAGGGAAGCAAAGGCGGGTACAGTTTGTGGAGTGCCCAAATGATATCAATGGTATGATTGATGCTGCAAAGTTTGCTGATTTAGCATTACTTCTCATAGACGGAAGCTACGGTTTTGAAATGGTGAGACTTGAGACAATTAATTTTGTTATTTTTTCTTCTACTGTTTCCATTTGGATGGCTTAAACTTCAATGGAAATCCTGACGCTAACAAAATATTGTACCCTCTTGTTTGTTAAAAATGTCTATGAATTTAACTCCTGTCATAAATATCAAACAAACACACATGCTCGTGTGCAGGCACAACACCCACACTCATAGATTTCATTATTATGTATCGGGAGATGACTCTGCTTGAATATTTATTTGGTGGATGTTCTGGATTTCTTGATACATTCTTTATTGGTCTGATCCCATTTTTCATCAATATGATGTCAAGACATTTATATTATAATATTGTATTGCCTTAATTTCCTTTTACAGGAGACATTTGAATTCCTGAATATTTTGCAAGTTCATGGGTTCCCAAAGGTTATGGGAGTTCTCACTCACCTTGATAAGTTTAAAGATGTAAAGAAATTGAAGAAAACAAAGCAACACCTCAAACATCGTTTCTGGACTGAAATATACGATGGAGCTAAATTGTTTTATTTATCTGGTCTCATTCATGGAAAGTAAGTAGCCACTTTCTGCACTGGATGATGCAGTCACTTGTGAAGGTTGACAACTATTATGAGTTGAATTTTTATTTTATTAATTATATTCCCCCTGGTTTAATGAACAGGTATGTCAAACGTGAAATTCACAATCTGGCACGTTTCATATCTGTTATGAAGTTCCATCCTTTATCTTGGCGAACTGCTCATCCTTATGTTTTAGTAGATCGTTTTGAAGATGTGACTCCTCCTGAAAAAGTGCGTTTGAATAATAAATGTGATAGAAATGTCACACTGTATGGTTATTTGCGGGGCTGTAACATGAAAAAAGGAACAAAGGTACGTGTTTGACTTATAAAGTTCTTGTCTTATTGCCTTTAGAAATCTATGTATTACGAATGAATTTAATTGGAAGAAAAGACCATAACTCAGGTCTATGTACGGAGAGTTCCCTTTAATGCTCCCCATGAATTCCAAATGCAGGGATGAAGCCAGAAAATTCTTTTAGTGGGCAACTCCAAACAATAAAATTAGATTAAAAAAACGTTCGACAAAAGAGTTAAAAACTTAAGGGTATTGATTCATAGTAATTTTCATGCAGTACACGTACAGTTGTCCCCAATATATATGTTTTCTTGTTATCAAAGCATCCTAAGAAAATTTTTAGTTGATTATATTTCGGAGACCATATAAATAAATAAACAAGTTTGAATAAAAAAATGTGAAATTGTGACATCAATAACGGGTTAATTATATATAATTGTAATAGCAAATTAAAGATGTAAAGAACAATCCATGAAGGATGAAAAAAGGAAACCATTTTAGAGTGTGAGCATCCAACCTAGAACCAATTGGCAATGGGTCTAGAGGTCCAAAATAATTTAAACTATTAAGGCAATGCTTACATTTCCAGTGGGATAATACTCTCAGCATGTGGAAAGAGAGGAAAGCTTTGACATCCTTCTAACAAATTAGGCTTTGTCGTGACTTTTAGAAGCTGATCTTTAAGTGAAAAGCTCCTTCAAATTTAGCAGTTAAGATGACTCACATTTTCGGGTTGGTAACTTGGTGCCGCTTCTGTAATAGTCCCCTCTCCACTAAAATAAAGAAGAAAGAATACATTGGATTATATGAGTATTTGTATAATTCGGGGTTGATTGCTGGGGAAGGCAGCAAACTCTGAAAATATGATTCATAGATGCATTATCGTGCTGTTTATTTTTTAATGATATATTGTTGTCTGATGTACATTGTGTATCAGATTCATATTGCAGGTGTTGGGGATTACAGTTTAGCTGGTATGACAGGCTTAGCTGATCCTTGCCCTTTACCCTCAGCTGCCAAAAAGAAGGGACTGCGCGATAAGGAAAAACTGTTTTATGCACCCATGTCTGGACTTGGGGATCTCCTGTATGATAAAGATGCTGTCTACATAAACATAAATGACCACTTTGTCCAGTTTTCCAACGCTGATGAAAAGGGCGAAGCAACAAATGAAGGTCCAATTTTTTATTATTTATTTTTAATTTTATAATTTTAAAAATTTGTTTTCTTATTCATATTTGTATGTGTGGGTGAGCATTTGAAATGATACATTCATTTAGTTTGATTCTGTGTTGTTTATCTGTTACAAAAATTTATTTTTTTGAAGCAGATCAATCTCTTAGACATCTTTGAGTTTTCCTTACATAGGAAAAGTTTCTATTTCTCTTTTTGCAACTGCCACCAAATTCATCACTCGATACTCATGTTCCCGTGTAACAGGAAAGCACCAAGATGTGGGTGTGGCTTTGGTAAAATCTCTTCAGAACACAAAATATTCGGTTGATGAAAAGTTAGAGGAGAGCTTCATTAATCTATTTAGTCGGAAGCCTAATTTATTGTCAAATGCTCAAAGTGATGGAAAAGATACCTATGAATCTAGAGAAGAGATCCGTATGATAGAGCCCTTAGAGGAATATCAGTCTGGGGAAGCAATCAAAGGTGATGGTTCTGCTGAAGAAAGCAATGCGGAGGATTCTGACAGTTCAGAATCAGAATCTTCAGATAAGAATGAAGCAGCTCATAAAGATGCATCGGATCAAGATGCTAATCTTAAAGATCACTTGAAGGAACATGTGGAGTTTCATGGAGGAAGGTCAAGGAGAAAAGTTATCTTTGGAAATGACCTTGATCATAACGATATGGAGGTGAACAGAGCTAAACTCATTATCTCTGTTGAATAGAACCATGATATGGAGAAAGAAAAAAAATTTGTTTGTGTTTGTGTGTGTGTGATGTTACAGGTAGATACTTGGAAGTTCACTTTTGGAGGCTTATGCACATTAAATAGCTTTGATGTTTTCGCTACTTTGGTGTTTGCATGTTCATGTTATTACTCACATGGCTTAATAGAGTTATAAGATAACTTCAGTGACTATTAAATATAAATAATCTAATGTGCTATTATATTTCATGTTTTTTCATGTCTGATCCTAGTGGGTTACTTGCTCATGATTCACTGATACTAAACACTACATTTTTGCTTTTGTGGACTGTACCATCATGTAGATTCTTGTTAAATGCATAATAGATGTTATAACTTTTACTACTTCTACTAGTTGTCATATCCTCTTCACCTTTCAGGTTATGAACAGTATAAGTAGTGGAAACCAGAAATGTGCATACATTGAGCGTCCATGATCTTCTTTAATTTTACTCAGGTTCTATGCATATTCTTCCATTATAGGATTCAGATTTAGAGGCTGAAGATGATGGCGATAACAACAATGATGATGATATTCAGGCATCTTCTGGTTCAAATTCAGAGGAAGATGTAGATGTTCATGAAACAGACGGTAAATTTACTCCCAATTTGCAAATTTGTTGTAGGTTGTAATATTCTTATTTTCTGAGCAAGAAGTACTCTGCTTTTTGTATTAGATGCAACCTTCTCTGGTGAACGGTCTGTGATGCCAAAACCCTATATTATATATGTTGATAAAAATTAAGTATGTATAAGAAAATGGTATTTAACTGTAAATGTTATCCATCAATTGCTTACATATTTTAATGTCTCAGTTTATAGATTTCCCAGTGACTTCCCATTATCTAATTTTATCTCCCCCTTTTTTTGTGGCCTCATACTAGATGAGATGGGGAACATTGCAAAGTGGAAAGAATCTTTGGTAGAAAGGACTTCCTCAAGACAAACTATTAACCTTATGCAACTTGTATATGGGAAATCTACATCGATGCCAACAACATCTATCAATGAACATGATAGTAGTGCAGATGATGAAAGTGATGGAGATGATTTTTTTAAGCCAAAAGGAGAAGTAAACAAGGTTTGTTTGGACACTACTTGTTTATATCTCGCCGCAAGAGGCGCATTCTTTTTAACGTCAGAGGGATTTATGTTCCTTTCCAATCTGAAATAAATTATTGGGGTAACCTTCGTAACTGAAATGAGCGCTGTCATATTATCATTTTTGTTTGTTTATTGCAGAAACATGGAGGAATAGAAGGTGGAAATTGGAATATCGAGGACTGTTCCAAATTCACAAATTATTCAAATCTCAAAGACTGGAAAGAGGAAAAGCTTAGAGAGGGTATTCGTGATCGTTTTGTTACTGGTGATTGGTCGAAAGCTTCTCAAAGAAATCAAGCCGCAGAGGCTAAAGTTGAAGATGATGATGCTGTCTATGGTGACTTTGAAGATTTAGAAACTGGTGAGAAGCATGATGGGAATCATACAGATGACGCAAGCAATGATGCAAACCACAAGGAAGATGATTTGGCCAAAGAGGAGCGGAGGCTGAAAAAGCTTGCTCTTCGTGCAAAGTTTGATGCTCAATATCCTTTTCACTCGAATATTTTATTTATATACTTTTTCAAAGAATTACATATTGCTCTTCCACCATAACCAAGGAAGAATTTGTTGATTGTTTTTTCTTTCGAGTTTGGAATTGGATGAAGCCAGGATATGATCTTCATTTAAGGTTCTTGGTTGTATATTGCATTTGTCCATATATGACGTTCTAATAGTAGTTCTGTGTGTGAACATTTTTATTTTAGGTTTGGTCATATGTGCTCTTTTGTATTTGTAGAGAAATTCTGAAATTACTTTTGTGCCCTTAATTTGATCTACATTTGATGGAGCTGAGTCATCTGAAGAGGAGCTTGAGAGTAAACATGAAGGCAAGTCTGGTCGAGATCAATCCAAAGAAAGTGGCTATTTTGACAAGGTAAACTTTCTCGCATATATTTAAGATTGTTTTGCACCATACAAGGTAGTGAGAGCTCATGCCTAGTTCTTCCAGCTGAAGGATGAGATTGAACTTCGGAAGCAAATGAATATAGCTGAACTCAATGACCTGGATGACGCCACCCGATTAGAGATAGAGGGTTTCCGGACAGGGACTTACCTCCGGTTGGAGGTTCATGATGTCCCTTATGAGATGGTTGAATATTTTGACCCCTGTCATCCTATTTTGGTTGGAGGAATTGGTCTTGGTGAAGAAAATGTTGGACACATGCAGGTTAGTGTACATTATAAATATTCAATATTTAATTTTTTTTGTTTTTTGTTTTATACTAGCCTGCCCGTTGCATGTGTAAGATAGCTCCCATATTTTATGATATTGATTAGTCAGTGGGTGGTTGTATTTTAGTCAGGCCATTATGTTGTTCATAGAGTGGTTTTAGTAACTTAGACACCAAATAAAGTTATTGGGTGAAATAGAGTGACACCCTGTCAGGTGTTCACTTTATATAATAGATAGATGGATAGCAATGATATGCTATTATGTTATTAACCACTGGTGTTGCTAGCATTTATGTCATGAATGTAAAATTGCATTAAATAGACTAGGGTATATATTTACAAATTTAATAGACTTCTTTGCCATTTGAAATTTACTTCAAGTTAGCACTAATGCTCTTATCAGCTGGCTGGCTCCATAGATTTGGCAATTTTGTTTTGTTACATTAATTTTCACATTAAAAGCAAATGACTAGTCATTTACTCCACAGGTCCCAATTAATATATTTACAATATGATAAAGCTTGAAGTGAATGAAGGCTGCTTCTCTGATAGATGCTCATGGTCCCTTATGGGCCCAATTTTCTCATATATTTGAAGAATTTTCATCTCATCAGATGTTGTGTTCTGTCTATTTCAGGCCAGGTTAAAGCGGCATAGGTGGCACAAGAAAGTACTTAAGACTAGTGATCCTATTATTGTTTCTATTGGGTGGAGGCGGTACCAAACAATACCTGTTTATGCTATTGAAGATCGCAATGGAAGACATCGCATGCTTAAGTACACTCCCGAACACATGCATTGCCTTGCAATGTTTTGGGGCCCTCTTGCCCCTCCTAATACTGGTGTGGTTGCTTTCCAGAATTTATCAAACAATCAGGTTTGACAAGTTTCCTTCTTTTCTTTTATTTTTTTTCTTCTTTCTTTATGTTTCTTACATCTCTTCAAAAAATTTAGGATTTGCAAAGGGAAAGCTTTGAATTTTTTCCATTTAAGATTTATCTAATGAGGACTAAGTTGAGGATTAAACTTTAGGATCACATATGAGGCCCACCTTTCAATGTGGTGCCATGATTTGAACCATGCATTTTATGGGTTCTCTTCCAAAAATATTCCCTACAAAAAATATCCAAATCAAAAGATTGTTTAGTTATTTAATTGTGTGATCTAATATACGGAAAAACACAATGTTTCTGATCATGCAATGATAAATGATATTCAAATAGATTAATGATTTATGATATGGCTGATTTTTTTTTCAGATATGAGATTGAAAAGGAACGGTTTGAAACATGGAATATTTCTGTAAATATTCAGAATTCTAATATCTTTGTTGTCTAACTTGTGTTAGATCTGACTAACTCAGATCAATAGATTCTTACTGTATATTGGGACATAATGGCATGAAAATGACGTGCCCTCTATTTTTTAAATTTTGTCATGAATAGGGCTGCATCGGGCTTTAGCTTCTGAAGGAAGAAAAATGAGAGCTTTACACAGCTCACTAGGAGCTTAAATTCATTTTTGTCAGTGGCGTTGAGCTCCTGATGCTTATTTAAGAATTAAACATTAGCACCTTTCTCCTATGTGCATATTTTGCTAATGTGTAAAGAATTATTTTTAAATATTTGACCTTTGTACATCTGAGGGCCATTAAATAGCATAAGCATCCTATGCGCATTACCCTTATTCATGTGCTTAGGAGAAGGATGCAAGGTCAGTCTTTAGGAAATATGGAGCCCTGTGCAAAAATAAAAAATGTGGCTCTTTTAAACCTCTGCACAAAAATACCACAATTTTTATTGTCATGTTTTGGTATCATACTTTAACAAAACAATGAACAAGATAATTTAATGTAAAGGCAAAGGGTTAAAAGGAATCAAAGTTCAACTTAAAATTGACACACACACACAAAATGACCCAAAAAATGGCTAGCACGCCACAATTGCTGAGCACCTTGGCTTTCTTCCTAGTTCCATGCCCCAGAAAATTTCTGTTTTGTATGTCTCTTTATAAGGAATTTAATCGAGTTTTCTGCTCTTCATTGAGCTACAGTACATTTAGGTACATGATTTATTTATTTATTTTTGTTTTGAAAGCGACAATCAGTAGAAAAAAGATACGAAAAGAAGTCAGGAAGGGACACACATAATTTATCCTTGGTGTTCTGCTTAAGTGATGGTTATGCTAGTTTCTCTCTTGTAACATACAATTTTTAGTTAACCAGCCTAGACTTTGAAGTTGGAATGCATTGGTGTGTACAAACTACTTACCAACATCAGGTGGCTTTGAAAGTTTAGTTTGGATTTGATCCTTGTGATAACAATGTGTTTCATGTAAGTAGATTTTGTGGAGACCACTTTGTAGATCGATAATGTGTTTCCTTTTATTGCTTAAATTCTATATTGTGTGTGTGTTTTATTTATTTATTTATTTATATTTTGCTTAGTGGGTCTACTAGGCCTTTGGTAAATTAGTATATTTTAAGTGCCTATCCCCCTCTCGTTCTGCCATCTCAAAGAAAAAAGACTAGTCATTTAAAAAAAGACCATGTGCTTGTTTATATGTCCCTTTTCGTTTAACTTTGTCAAATTTTATGCTTATACCTTGTTCTTTGTTCCTAAGCTAGTTTCTTTGGTCTGGCAGGCACAATTTAGGATCACAGCAACAGCAGTTGTGCTTGAGTTCAACCATGCATCACGAATAGTGAAGAAACTCAAACTAGTTGGTCACCCCTGCAAGATATTCAAGAACACTGCACTTGTAAAAGATATGTTCACCTCAGATCTTGAAATAGCTCGGTTTGAAGGAGCTGCTGTTCGAACTGTCAGTGGCATTCGGGGGCAGGTGAAAAAGGTATGCTTGTTTGATGTTGAAATTATATATATATATATATATATATATATATATATGCGTGTGATTTTTTTTCTGTCCATGTGGATTTTGGCAGTCGAATATTCATTCTGGCAATTAAACTCAAATATATAAAAGCATGAATTAGCTGTCTTCTAACTGGAATGATTTTCATTTCATCTTTACTCATGAACTGGTGTTGTTACTGCGTTTTGCATACTATAGGTAGCGGAAACCTTACAGATGCCTTCACTGTAATTAATGTTCTGAGCATGGATAGGCATATTTCCTCATATGAACCTTGATGCTAATTTAATTGAATTTTAATAATTGTAATATTGACAGGCTGCAAAAGAAGAAATTGGTAACCAGCCGAAAAAGATGGGTGGACAACCAAAAGAAGGGATTGCTAGGTGCACCTTTGAGGATAAAATTAAGATGAGTGACATTGTGTTTTTGCGTGCTTGGACCCAAGTTGAAGTTCCTCAATTTTACAACCCATTGACAACATCACTGCAACCTCGTGATAAGACCTGGCAAGGGATGAAAACTACTGCTGAATTGAGGAGAGAACATAATATTCCTATTCCTGTTAACAAAGATTCACTTTACAAGGTAATCTATGATGTGTGGACCTCAAAGTGAGGCTGCTTACTGCAGCAGTACATGGTTTTTCTCTCAATTCTGCCCATGGAGCACTGCTTGTTTTCTTTCTTTAGTGTTTCTTGTTTTTCAATGGTACTTAATTTTATTTTTTATTTCATTTGTTTGTGTCAACAGCCAATTGAAAGGAAGCTGAAGAAGTTCAACCCATTGGTGATTCCTAAGTCATTGCAGGCTGCTTTGCCATTTGCATCAAAGCCTAAGGATATACCCAGTAGAGGAAGGCCACTTCTTGAAAATAGAAGAGCTGTTGTCATGGAGCCTCATGAACGGAAAGTTCATGCTCTTGTTCAACATCTTCGATTAATTAGAAATGAGAAGGTATGCACCTTAAGACAAATATTCTGTTTGAACACTTGTGCCAAATGCATGATTCATAGTTAAATTTGTTGGAAAGCCAAATTGGGTATGTAACACCAATACACAGTCACAACTTAGAGGAGTTTGTTTGAATAACCGCACTATTACCCTTTCCTGGACTTGCTTTAATGCTAGTGTTAGTGTATATGAATTTTAATATTCTATTTTGCTGATTTTTTTTATCTTTCCGTTTGATGGCTTCTATATTGCTGTTTTTTAAGATGGCTCATCCTATATCATACTCTTCATTTCACCAGGCTTTTAATTTATTTCTATTTTTACTTTTTGTAGAGAAAACTTGTAGGCCTAGTGTAGAGCGCATGCATTATGTTGGCTTTATACTAGAGCGCATATATAGCTGAAAGTATATATCTTTATTTTTGTTTTGAAGACTCATTTGTGCAGTTCTGTAACATTTTCCGATGGAAATTTTCCTATTATTATGGAAGTATTTTAACTTCACTTTGGCTTTTGCAGATAAAGAAGCGCAAGCTTAAGGATGATAAAAAAAGGAAAGAAATTGAAGTGCAGAAAGCCAAAGAAGAGCAGTTGTCGAAAAAGCGTCAGAGGGAAGAACGGCGGGAGAGATATCGGGAGCAAGACAAACTGAAGAAGAAAATCAGGAGAAATGCAGAGGACTGATGGATGCACAAATTTTTGCGAACTGTTTATGTGGCTTGGGGAAACTGGGTCATTGTGCTTGCCGAAAAGAAAGATAAGCGGTAGAGATACTCTAGGATTTGATACTATCTCAGAAGCATGACCCTGATTACGGTTCCGACAGCTCCATTTGAGATAAATCGACGTGTGAGAATTGTCAATGTGCAATTTTGTAGTCATACCCTTCAACATGCATCATATGTTTGCTCTTGGCTTCCGAGTAGGTGTATTTCTGGGTACATTGGAGGGATGAGACCATGAACTTAAAATGTCATTTTATATCAGTGTTCTAATTGCTACATTTATAGAAAGTTTTAATGCAATTAAATACAAAATTTAACACATGCTAAGAATATTTAATGCTAAAATGAAATTAATTTGGGCCTATTCAATTAAGATTCTAATGGATTTTAAAGTATTAAGAACTCTAGATTTTATTTGACTTTCATAAACTCCGCGTATACTTTGATTGAATTTTGTAAGAATTTTGACGAAGTTTGTTGGAATCTTGTCATAAAGTTTGATAGGTTTTTAAATTTCTATAAATTCAAAATGATTATTAGTTAAAATGCCTCTGGAAACTTGGATCAAATCTCACTTTGCATCCTTAAACTGAAAGTGACCCATATCCCTTGATCGTGGTTTCACATTTCACTTTGCCCCATGTCATTAACTCCATTGCTAACCTAGTAAAAATTGCTGACATGGTAGGGGTAATTTCATCTTTCTGTCCCATATGGCATAAAAACATTATAAAAAACATTAAAAAATCTTTTAAATTATTAAATTTTAAAAATTAATTTTTTTAAAAAAAAAAGACAAAAAAGAACCAGGAACCTTGTCTCCACCCATACTAGCCATCTCCACCTAGCCTTCACTTCAATGTCACTTCCACCTCTCCACCTTCCTACACCCCCACTGCGACCTTAGCCCACCTACCAGATCAACCCACTCCAACAATCCCTATCTCCCATCTCTCTCAGCCCACGAAACCCAGCTCATCCCCACAACTGCTCCCCTTGGACAAACCCCACCACCGCACAACCACCTACCTCCACCTAATCACCTCCAGTACATTCATCAACCAACCCTAAAACACCCACCCTAAACCACACAACTCCAAAAAGCCAACCTGCACCCAGCCACCTCCAACACATTCATCCTTACCGAGCCACCCCAATTGATTGTTGAAGAACATAAGTCCCACATCGGAAACTTGACTAAATAAAATACAATATATAATGAATGGTTCCACTACTAATATCATCGAGGCCTTTTGTGATAAAACCCCCCACCTACTGGGCTTTGTAGGTGCTTAAGTTGGGGACAATATCGGTGTTGTTGGTGGTGGGCCGTTGGCCCGTCTCTCTGAATTTAACATGGTATCAGAGCGGGTTGATTGACTGGGCCTGAATTGGGCTTTTACCTTTACCCAATATGTGGTGTTCACATGTTGGGCTTGAATGTTTATCCCTACCCCTCACCCAAATACGTGGTGTTCACGTGTTGGGCTTAAATGATTGACTCTAATGTGGACTTGGGTTTGGCTCCACGTGTGGCCTACTATGTGGTGGTCTCACGTGAAGTGGCGTGTTGAAGAATATAAGTCCCACATCGGAAACTTGACTAAATAAAATACAATATATAATGAATGGTTCCACTACTAATATCATCGAGGCCTTTTGTGATAAAACCCTACACTCACTGGGCTTTGTAGGTGGTTAAGTTGGGGACAATATCGGTGTTGTTATTGGTGGGCTGCTGGCTTGTCTCTCTGAATTTAACATGGTATCAGAGCGGGTTGATTGACTGGGCCTGAATTGGGCTTTTACCTTTACCCAATATGTGGTGTACACATGTTGGGCTTGAATGTTTATCCCTACCCCTCACCCAAATACGTGGTGTTCACGTGTTGGGCTTAAATGATTGACTCTAATGTGGACTTGGGTTTGGCTCCATGTGTGGCCTACTATGTGGTGGTCTCACGTGAAGTGGCGTGTTGAAAAATATAAGTCCCACATCGGAAACTTGACTAAATAAAATACAATATATAATGAATGGTTCCACTACTAATATCATCGAGGCCTTTTGTGATAAAACCCTACACTTACTGGGCTTTGTAGGTGGTTAAGTTGGGGACAATATCGGTGTTATTATTGGTGAGCCGATGGCTTGTCTCTCTGAATTTAACATTGATCACACTCCCCCCCCCCCCCCCCCCTAAATCGCAACCACCAACTAATAACCCACCCCATATTACACAAACCCAACTATCCCCCACCGGTACCCTCTTCCCCAAATCTGACTTTCAAATTAAGAAGAAGAAGAAAGAACAAGAACGAGAGAAGAAGACCAAAAAGAAGGAAAAAGGAAGCAAAAAAGAAAAGAAAAAGAAGAAACAAAAAAGTTAAAAGTCGGCTGCTGGAGAAGGAAGACTATAACATTTTTTAAATTCTTCTAAGCATATAATAAATATCATCATTGTACAAAGATTACCAAAGAATACAACTTGCTCTAGTGGTATGGAACATTTATTGGGTATTGGAGGTTAGGGGTTCGAATCCCCACCACAATACTCTTTAATATTTGCATTTTTTATTTATTCTTTAAATAAAGGTGGGCTCCACAATTTGCCAAGTTGACGAAAAGACGAAATTACCCCTGCCACGTCAACAATTTTGGCGGGGTTAGCAACGGAGTTGATGATAGGGTGCAAAGTGAAACACGGAACCACGGTCAAAAGAGGTATATGAGTCACTTTCAGTTTTCAGAGTGCAAAGTGAGATTTGACCCAAGTTTCAAGGGGCATTTTAACTAATAAGACAATTTGAAATAGTGGTGGGTCATCATATTAGATGTTGGTGATGGGGTGGTGAGGATGGGCATTAATGGTGGTGGGGGAGAGTGGTGGCAATGACCATGTAAAGTGGTGGCGGCGACGGTGATGGTGGCAGCGGCGGCAACGGAGTTAGTGGGGGTGGGGATGGTAGTGGTGGTTGGTAAATGCCTTGAGACAAAGTTCTATTATTATTTTTTATTTTATTACTTTCCCTTCTATCTCATATCTTTCGTGAAGGTAATAATATGGTGGTAGAGGCTTTTGCTTCTCATCCATCGCATCTCATTGCCATCCCCATAATTAGTCAATCGGATCATACTAGCTGCCTCGCTAAGCCCATTTCTTTAAAGAATTTTTACATAATAATATAATGTAAGGGGTGATTGCAAAGTAGACTTAACCCATATTCATAGGACATGACACTTTAATGATACGAAATTGATTAGGATTTTTCCTTTCCTTCTTTCCAACTATTTTATTTTATTTTTATAAATATAAGCGATAGTCTAAACTACAAGGGGATGAGGTTTTCTCACACACACACACACTACCAGTCCCATGTCTTGGAGGCCCTAGGCGAACAACCTAAATGGGTCTTTCTACTTATATGAATATTTATGTGATTTTTTTTTCTAATTTATAAGAATATCTATAAATGGGCCTTTCTAATTCTATAAGTGGGCTTTTATTGAGTTTCCTCTTTTTAGTTTTGAATTGAGTAATTGGGCAAGTTTTTTTTTTCTTTTACGAGTGGGCCTTTATTGAGTTTCCTCTTTTTAATTTTGAATTGAATGATTCGGTAAATATTTTTATTTATTTACAATAATTGATTTGGGCCTAACATAATATTTATATAATATATATTTTTTAAAAAATAAATAGGTATGTATATATAGGGGTTTATACAAATTTGGGGCCCTCCTAATTTGGGGGCCATAGGCTGCCTTGCCTGCTTGTGCTCAGGGCCTCCACCAAGGTGCCATATGGATTCGAACTTGAGATCATCGGTTTGCAAGTCAAGGCCCTTTTCTACTAAGCAGACCGCGTTGGCTTCTTCCCAACAATCTTAATGATCATGTATTGAGCTATTATTGATTAGAAAATTACATGCTTTTGAATGCTTAATGATTCTTTAGTGACATATTGTTCCATGGACTCCAATGGATTTCTAGGACGACAATTCTCTTTCACTTTAGTGGACATGATGCTCTAAGGAAAACTTTCTTGCAATGTATGACAACTATCTCTATGGGAGGCTTTGTGTGAGTGGTTGGGTTTCAAATTGTATTTCTCTCTTTTTCTATGGGGCTTGGGGTTGATATACGTCAAGTCCTCTCATTTAGGTTAGGATTTCAATTTACCCGATTGTAACTTAAGCACTTTGTTCTCAATCTTCCAAATCTATCTCACGACTTGTAATGCTTACCACAATATAAGCCCGCATTTAGGTGTCTGCAAAATAGAATTTCATATTAAGTAATTATGTAAACTCATAGACTTGAGAAAAGATAGGTGTTGAAGGGTGATTCTAGGTAGTTAGCGTAAGACCTTGGCAGGCCTATGATCAGAGCTTCTTTTGAGTCGGTATGGAGTTCAGTGGTCCCATCTTTACAAGAATAGTCACCCAAGAGGTACTGGTGTGGCATCAGCCAAATCCTCATAAAGAGTGTTTAAGAGAGAAAGAAAATAAGAAGAGCTTATGAGTGATAAGAGTTATTACACTAGTATGAGTCTAGGTGTCTTAGTATAGGTGAAGGGTATTCTTAGAGAGGTTGATGGAGCAGGTTCCCTTGTTTTAAGGGAGGATGGGTGTATGGCCATGTTGTCATAATGAAGAGGAGTGGTCCTTAAGCATGGCTAGATCATCTAATTATAGGGATGACCAGCCAAATAGCGGGACATAGCTGAGATTAGGAATGCATTTAATTCCAGCTAGGGTGTGATAATTGTCCAAGCACATTTGACAGGACCCGACCCGAATTCCTCGAAATCCGTGACAAATCCTGTGTATTTCCGACATCAAACTGACGTCGGGCCTACTTACTAACATTATAGCCTCTTTTTCAAATTAAGGAAAAGAGGAATGAGATTTTCTGCCTAAATTTCGGAGATTCTTCCTTGAAAAACGGACATTTACCAAATTATTTTCATCTGTAAATATCACAATTTAATATTTCCAAACTTCAACATGCACAATGTACGTTACACACGACAAACAAACAGGCCTCCGGCCTCGTAACCAAACATTTTCTAAAACATTCTAGCTTTTGAACTCATTTATAAATTCATACACTAGTAACACTTAACGTAACAATAATCAAAGAAGACATTTCTTCTTCGAAATTTCATTTCCACACTTAGAACAATACAAGCATAGCTCAAACGGTTTATTTTGCGGCTGCACCTAGGTTTACCCTAGGCTACCTACGTACCCTTTTGTGAGGGATTAAGCCACACGTAGTTCTTAAGTCAACAATCACGATTCAGATAATATACGATTATTTAAAGTAATACCAACAGTTAAATTTAGATTCATTTATAACATCTAATTCGACAAGGCACGCACTGAACACTTTACAAGTTCCTTTTCTTTTATCAGTTCTTACCGGCAACCATACCCTATCCAAGGCGTATGTTGCCGAACAACCCTTTCAAAACCACAAATCAAACGTTCATGCCTGTGCAGAGTACTCACGAAGCACAAGTTCAAGAATCTCAACCCGAAAACAAATCCACATATATATATATATATATATATATATTTAATATGTTATATATACCTATAACTATACACACCTCACACCATCATAACTATATACCTATATATATCGTTTGACTAGATCACATGGAGGAATCCTCAACAATCATGTGGATAGGGACGAGCCGTCCAACTGGGGAACTGGGCTCCTAGCATGCACAACATAATCCTCAATACTCATGCGCCTGTGACAAGTCCTTCGCACGTAGACTACCCCGCTAAAGGTCTACGAAACACCCCGCCAAGAGTGCTCGGGGTTCCAACATATCCAAGTATCCATATCCAAGTATCCAAGTGTCGGGGAGGGAAAACAATCCAACTAGGGATTGTTTGGCTTTACCACACAGAGGAATCCTCAACAACTATGTGGACAGGGACGAGCCGTCCAACTGGGGAACTGGGATCCCAGCACACACATCAGGATCCTCAATACTCGTGTGCTTGTAACAAGTCCTAAGCGCGCAGACTACCCAGCTAAGGGTCTATGAAACACCCAGCCAAGAGTGCCCGGGGTTCCGACATATCCAAGTATCCATATCCCAAACACATAGACATATATTTGAGTGTAAACATATAATCGACATTTAATTAAATCCTTACTGACATCAAACCCCTCTATCAAGCCATGAGTGAATTATAATAACAATCATCAAAATAAACCAATAATAATAATAATAATGATAATAATAATAATAATAATAATAATAATAATAATAATCTCTAGAAATCCCATAATCATATTTTCCATAACTCAAACGTTCATAGTATAGACAACAACTCTCAAAAGCATATACTCCAACCCCACACATTCATAACCTCAAACCAAAATATTAAATACCAACCAATTCGGTTTTCCTAATCATAATTGAATTCAGATTCCCTCAGGGATTATCATCATTCAACATCAAATCATACATCAATTCATCCCATCCCAAAGCTTCATTTATATCAATATAATAGCCAAAAACCACAATTAAGTAATATTATAATCTCAAAATTAAAGCACTAACCGTACCTTTCAAAAGTTCAGAGAGTAACGCACACTAAAACAATGTCCAAACGTTATCAAAACTCGTTATAAGGCCTCAATCGCGCATTTAAAATCAAACCTTAGTTCCCGAAACTTAACGTGGACCCACCACCTTAGAAAATTCCTAAGGCTATTCTAGTACTTTCCAAGCGACAGGATGGGCTCAAAAGACCCTTGGTCAACGGTTTGGTCAAACTTTCCATTTTTGGTCAACGGGGCCCGCGGGGCCCACGACCTCCAATTTCAAATCCGAAAGTTCCTAAAGGTCCAAAAAGGTCTTCTGAACATGTCCTGAAAGTTTGCTATCGATCGAGCGGTCGGATTTAAACCAATCGCACGATCGAACGACGATCGCTTCGCCTAACTCTAGACTCAAAGATTCGGAGTATCCGGGATTCCGATTCTCATTCCACGAATTCCTACATGATCCCAGAGGTACCTAGATCAACAAACTTGGAAATGGAGTCGATCCAACGGTCCAAACATATCGAACTCGGATAATGCCTAATATGTGTAAATCCGATCGACCGTCCTCAAACGATAACCAAATTAAAATCTGAGAATACCGTTGTGCTCAGGATGACATGGGAAATATTTTAGAACCAAATGGGCCACCCAACCATGGCCCACGTGCCGCCACACGCGCCGACAACGCATGGGTGGCTTGAGAAAATTCTGGCGACAAGAAAATTCTCAAAACACCCAACAATACCTATATCTACGTGATCAGGACAACTAGTGGAGCAACTTTTGTTCTTGGGCCATGACCAAAATGTGACCGGAGCTTGCCGGAAACAACGACAGAAAGATTGGGTAAAAACCTGCGCGGTTTTTCTCGTTTTCCGACGGTTGTGGTTGCGGGTTTCGTCGGAGTTGGTGCGGGATGGAGAGAGGAAGGAGGCCCGGTCATTTTGGTACCGGCCTTGTGGCCAACGGTGGCCGGAGCAGCTTGTTTGCTGGCCAAACAGTGGCCGGCTGGTTTGTCGTGCGAGAGGAAGAGTGGTGAGGTCGGGGAGACACACACAGAGAAAGAGAGAGAGAGAGAGAGAGAGAGAGAGAGAGAGAGAGAGAGAGGAATATGAGGTTTAAAAAAAAAATCCAACTTTGAAATAATTACGGTTGTGCCAATGCACTTTCGTTTATCGTAACTTCTTCGTTACAACTCCGATCCCACTAAAGTTAAGAAGTTTAAGGTGTTTGGTAAAAATAAAATATACTGATTATTTTAAAGGGCAATGGCCTCCTGATAACAGCTTTTAAAAGTAGCCTCTAGGTTGCTTTTGAAAGCTACTAATATCACAAGAAGCAGAGAATAGCCTGTAATAATTTTTTTTTTTCAATTCTCATAATACCATCATTAATTTTTTTTTAAATGACATCATCTACCACCACCACCTCCTCCTCCACCACCACCACTTCACCTCCTCAACCACTCCATCACCACCACCACCTCCATCTCCACCTCCACCACTATCACTAACACCACCGCCACCACCACCCACCACCTCCACCTGTACCACATCCACTACCACTTGCACCACCTCTTCCACCACTCACTGAAGGAAACCTTAGGATATTTTAGATTCATTAAACCACAAAGATAATATTACGCTTTCTAGGCAACGGAAGCAAAGATTAAAACTTTGAGCTTAAAAAAAAAATATAACCCAAGTATCTTTAGGCCTAAAGGGATTGAAGCACTTAGACACCTCTACAAACTACTAGAGAGAGTAGAGAATTCTTTATACCTTTGTAGCACTACTTTGAGCAAAGCTCAAGGTTGATCACCCATTGAGGGCCTTCACCAAATGATTCTCCAAAAGAGAGCCACCCAAATATTTGGCCTCTAACTTCATACACACCAAAAGAAGAGGATGAAGGAGGAGATGAAGAACCACAAGGAGGTGGAGGTGTTAGTACCCCTCCTTGTATGGCCGGCCATGGTGGAGGGGAGGGAGGAGCATGGTGTAGCCTCCTTAACCTCCCATCATCCAAAACCCTAAAATGACTCAATCCCATAACTACGTATTTATAGGCAATGGCATTTTAAGTTGGGTCACCTATGACCCATATTCAACTTAAAATGACCCATGTGTGTCATCTAAATGGGTCAAACCCATTAGCTTCATCATATAGACGAAATTGCCTTCTTATTGGGCCTTTTGGGCCTTTATGGTTATGTTGTCACATTCAACTTATGCCACAAGCCCAATGGGCCTTGAACCTCTAAAACTAATTTTAGGCCCAATACAATACCTAAGCCTTGATTACTTAATTAATCTCTATTAACTAATTAAT
Source organism: Prunus avium (assembly GCF_965620075.1). Taxonomy (NCBI): domain Eukaryota; kingdom Viridiplantae; phylum Streptophyta; class Magnoliopsida; order Rosales; family Rosaceae; genus Prunus; species Prunus avium. The sequence goes on from NC_142291.1 coordinate 24,452,186, forward strand.
TCTTGCTCATCATCTCCTAATTAATTTTCCATCTCTTACCTTTATGGGTGTCCAATCCGTTAAGTTCTAATCAGCGAGGCAGTAGGCGATTCAGACTCTTCCTTAATTGATTGTGAATTAAAATCCATTTTTAATTATCCCTATTATGAGGACCCAGTTATGGCATGTCCTCAGGGCTTCCACAAACCGTGAGTGATGTCTAGCAAAATGTCACGGTTACTCAAGCCAATATAGAATAAGGTGGAGAACCTATTCAGTTGGAATTATAATGTAATACGGTTCTTCTCTAACTTAATGCTCTTGATCACATCATTAGGGTATGGAAAACATGTCAAGCCCCTAATGTGAACTCCAAGCTTATATGACTCATACAAGTACGATTGGAATCAACATTCTCAATCATACCTAGTGCTTCGACCGAAAACTCCCGAATCATATCGCCAGAGCATTCTCCATCTTTACTGAAGGTAGAGATCCCTTGTTGTATAATCACCTACCTCCATGGATTGATCATGAACCTCAACTATACCATAGAGTCATGCCCTTGAGATAACCCAACTATTTAGTATGATCTAAGATCGACAACGCTTCCACAAGACAATTGTGGTATCTCAGGTCGAGGACTAATTTTACATTATTGCAACTATGGAGATGCTATTTGACATGTAAGTAAAACTTTCATACAAGATCTCTCGGTTGATCGCGTTCAGTGAATTCACTCTCTAATGAACACCTATACACTTATCTTAGTTCTACACAAATGACTTGAGACTAGTCATCCTCCCAATTAAGCAGATACAGTGTATACTGGTCTTTACGGATCATTAGTGCGTAGTTAAACAATCCTATGACTAGGAACTATTTAGGGTGTGAGTTATAGGGAAAAACGTCTCATGGACCTAACTTCTTTAGATTGCTTTTTGCATCTCACAGCCCATGGACTTGTCGTTTAGGTAAATAACTATTAACGAAACTATAACCTAAATCGACATAATTGCCCTTATAGTTTATTGTAAAAGGTAATGAAATATTCTTAAAGTTACATCACATGTTTGGCTTTAGGGCATATTTCCAATACCCACAACCACCACCACCACCACCACAACCACCAAATCCACCTCCACCTATACCACCATTACCACCACCACCACCACCACTACCACATAGTTAGCACATAACACTTTCAATATCATGTCCATTTAGTTATTATCAACAGTTACAATAGTTTTATATTAAAATTTATCAACAACATCATGTCCATTTTAGTCATTATCTACAGTTACAACAGTTTTATATTAAAATTTACCAAATGGTTTTGACATTGCTTTTTATACTAACAGCACTTTGAAAATATTGTTTACCAAACATGAAACTGCTTTACTTTACAGCTCATTATTTTCAAAGCATAACATAAGCAACTTTTTTAAAAAGTGACAACAATCGCAAACTGGGCCTAAGTGATGTTGGGCCTCGCCAAAGAAGGTTCATGTTGGTTTTGCCAAGTGTTTTGATCGGTTGTTTATGCTGACCTGATCATAAAAGGTGTGGCTGGTGAGTTAAAACATCGGGTCGATCATCAACTTGGTCAGGTATAATGGGACCAGGTGGCGAGGTGTTTACTGACTTGTTGTCCATGTGGCATCATGCTAATTGTCAATTGGCTCAGATCAGATTATGTCTCAACAATAAGGGTGAAATTTACAAGTTAATCCAAACTAGGGCCTCTTGTCGGACAATGTGACATAGTTTGAATCACATGTTTAATTAAGAGTTTATTTCATTGATTATGTGTGTAGGTTTTTGGTGAGTTTGTGTATGAGTTTGTAGAGTCTTATAAGTTCGCATACCAATTTGAAATGACCTGTAAAATTTAGGAGGGTTTTGATGTAGTATACTCTTAATAAAAACTACATATTGACCCAAAACATATTGTAAGAAGTTTGACAAAAAATGAAGAAAAGAATGTGTAAGAAACGATAGCGACCCTAATTACCTCCATTGATGTGTACCCTTTCCCACTCCACCAAATAGAAACTTACATATATTGGAATATTATTGTGGCGATATTTCAAATCAATAACACATTGTTCTTCATTTTAATTAATTTTTTCTTATAACCGTGCGTTATTTACCGATATAGTTCTCCGTTGCATTGCCTCTATTGAGTGATTGAGATGATGCCCATTAATTAAGCATTAGCTAAATATCCCAATTAAAAACACTAAATTTGTAGCTGATGATGTGAACAGTGAATCCATCACATCCCGAGAATTTGAACGGTAGAAAGCATGGCATGGTACGAGGGTACAGCCATGGCATCATTCTTGCTCTGACTCTCTGTACGGAAAAGCAAACCTCACCCACATTAGCTATAAAAATAAAATAAAAACAAACAAAATAATAATTTCACTATATTAGCTAGGCAAAAGACCAACCACACAGCCAGTCCACTACTGTCCATTTTCCATAAATTCCCTTTACCTTTTTTAAAATAGAAAAAGTAAATAAATATCATCTGAGGGAGATGATAATAGATATTGCAGAGATGAGAAACTTTTGTTTGGCCTTAAAAAGAATCTTAACTTTTCTTGAACTAGGTAACTAGGTCTCTCTCTCTCTCTCTCTCCTCTCTCTCTCTAGATCATTGGTGACTTTCTTTCTAGCTCTCGTGGGAAGTGTCAACGGCACTAAATACGACGTATGTAAAGAAAAGAGGTAAAGAATATTTGAAATGAAATCAGAAGCAAAAATATATAAACGTTTTGTGAGAATCTCACTGGAATTTGCAGACACAATGAGTTAATTGGATTGGTAGAGATACATATCAGTTGCTAGGGTTGTTTTTTTTCTTCTGTTTCCCCATTGGGTTTTCTAAGATTTTCTTCTTTGAATCTAGCTAGGGTTAGTTTTGAAAGGTGCAAGCTGGCTCTAACACCACTTTAATCTTTTTTATGTTCTCTTTTTGCTCTTACCCAAAACCTATGATCTTTTTTCTTCTCTCTCCAGATACCATTTTTTCCCACTCTCTAGATTTCCATTTACAGAAGTACGACGCTGTCTACACCACAATACCCAAGCTTGGATTGATTTGATTTGCTCTAAATAGTATTTTTAAATTTATTTGTATATTTGTTTGTATATTTGTTTGTTTTTCTTTCTATTTCTGGGTTTAGGTGAGTACTATTTGAATTTTTTTATTTATAGTTCTTTTGATTCTTCTATCTCTCTCTTATTTTTCCCATATGTCCAGAAACTCACTTCCTCTTCCTAGTTTTGTTCAAATGGTTTGATTTATATGATGGGGTATCTTTAATTTCCCTTTTTTCATTCCACATTTACTCAGAATAATCGACCCTCTCTAGATTTAGTTGGATCTGAAACTTCATTAATTTTATTATGAAGTCTCTTTCTCTTTCTCTCTCTCTCTCTCTCTCTCTATGTATAATATATATAGTTTTGTGTATGACCGTTTGATAATGAAGTGATTTTATGTGAAGGGGTTTCTGCATTTTCCTTGTAATTAAATGACGAGGAGGAAAATCCAGATCAAGAAGATCGACAACACAACGGCGAGGCAGGTGACGTTTTCGAAGAGGAGGAGAGGGCTTTTCAAGAAAGCCCAGGAGCTCTCTACTCTCTGTGATGCTGAGATTGCTCTTGTAGTCTTCTCCGCTACTGGGAAGCTCTTTGAATACACCAGCTCCAGGTATTTTTCTTTATCATAATTAGTATAATTATACTGAAAGTACCAAAAGAATTAACATAATTATTTTTCTCTTTTTAATCTGTAGACAGTACATCCTAAGTACATATATATATATATATATGGAAGAGATGCTGATGGGGAGAATGATAAAATAAAAATTAAATACGTACGTACTATAAGCTGCTTGTTTTGTGACTTTTATTATAGTTTCTGCTGACAATGAATAAAATATATATATCTTCATTAATCTTTCAATCAATCATCACCATGAATAAAAAAATAAAGGTTTAATTAGAGGAGTAATTACTATAGAAGCAGTTTAATTAATGAAGACAAGGAGTAACAAATACTTAATTAAAACTTATATTCTTTCTAATATTATTAATCTAAATAAACACTATAAAATTAAGATGATTACAAAGTTATGAATTCCATGTTAATCAAGAGAATGATTTGAAGTAGGAACCATATGTAAGATCATATAGATGATCTTTGTATTCACTGCTCTCCAACTAGTGTTTTAATCTTGTATCTCTAATATGACCACACATTCTATGCTCAGATTTATTCATTTAATGAAGAAGATTCATATACTTTTTAGTATTTTCATTGTTAATGGTCGTAACTCTTAAGATCATGTTTAATAACTTTAACTCATAGTAGACGAAGGGCTCGTTTGGGAGTGATTCTGGATGGGCCAGAATCACTTTTGGGGAGAAACACCTCCCATGTCCCATGTGCTTCTATGTAGAAGCACTTCTCTTGTGCTTCTTCATAAAATCACTTAAAGTGATTCTCCATAGAAGTGCTTTTTGGTCTATCTAGAATAACTCCCAAACGAGCCTAAGTTATGTTCTTATAAAGATTATATAAACCTAGCTAGACCAGTCCTATATATAATCACAATAGTTCTTGAAATTATATTACTTGCTAAGATTGTGACAGCTTGAATAATGTGCCAACGATCAAACTACTATATACATGCAATCACAATATAAAATTACAGAATTTATTACACAATACAAACATAAAATAAGCAAGTTTTCATTGAAATGCAAACTAATTGAATTTGATTTTTCTTTTCATGTGTAAAGCGTGCAACAAGTAATTGAAAGGCATGGCCTGCTTTCTTCCAATTTTGACAAGTTGAATCAACCATCTCTTGAGCTGCAGGTATATATGTATGATGTTGTCGATTACTACTTCTTTTTAGCAATGTCTTTCTTTGTCTTAGATGACCAAATGACTTGTTTTCTATATAAATTAGTATAAAAAAAGCAAAAAAGAAACTTGAACATTTGTAGATTTAAAATCATTCCTTCATTTCAGAAAATGGCAGGATTTCTAGGGCCTTCGACTCTCATGTGCATTCACTCGATTTTTCTTTTCTTTTGAAATCATTACAATAAAAGAGTAAATGCGGTCATTGTAGTAAATCAAAGACTGTAACAAGACACCTTATAACCTTGAAAACCAAGTAGTAGTACCATCCATAGAACAAACATCCTCCTTTGAACTCAAAACCCACTTCACTGCCACAAATCAGCATTCTCACCGCTTTCAGCAACAACTACATTACTTTTGGTGTTCAAGGTCATATAAGAGTCCCTAACTTCTTCCCATGAGCCGGAACCAAAGCTTGTTTCGAAGCTTTTCAACAATTATTGGAGAAAGTCATTACACATCCTTTACTATCCAACTGACCCATAAATAAAATGTCTTCTTCAAACCTAAAATGTCTAACATCATGCAATGTCCATATAGAACTGGTAGGTAGCTTGATATGCACATTTCCCCTTCCCACAATGTCCAAGGGTTCATCATCAGCAAGATATACCTTCCCAAAGTTTCCTTTCATATGTTTCTCCATGATTTCATGATGTGGTGAAGAATGAAATGAAGCTCTCCAATATAAAAAAATGCACGACACCAATGGGCTATCAACACTCAAAATTTTAGTGTCCTCAATGAATCCAAAGGAGTTGGCTCCTTGTGATTCACTCTTGAAAGCCCTATAGTGCTTCATATGACCGATCACAGTGACAACAACCATAGAACCACTTACCAGATATTGATTTACTTCTTCCCTTAGATGGACCTTTGGATTTTGATCTAGCCCGATAACTTGAGTTTCTGCCAATTCATCTAGGTCTTGATCATGTATTGAGTGCAGCTTTAGGTTATTCTTTTTTGTTTTCTTTTAAGTCTTATTTCTTCGCTTAGAATAATATCAAGAACCTCAATGAATACCCTAATACATCTCAGAGAAAGCTTCCATCAATTCAGCAGAATTGTCTTCACGCACAAAACGTGAAGCCTCATCTCATGTGTGAGAGTTAACAGAATAACCCGAAAAGCCATAGCGTCAACCTCTTCCCAGTCTTATATTGTCATACTCTCATGCTTCTTCCCAGAAAAAGGAGATGAAATTTCCTATGCTTTAGGTAATCATCAATCAGCGACCTCCATAGCACAAATTCTATGTCCTCGAACTTGTTTACTTTCCTCTTTGCTAAAATATGAATATGGATTTGAATGTATTAGGTTAACTTTATTCTTCTCCATAAGGAGGTATATATAAGAGTTTACAAGAGTGCTATACAAGGAATTAGATACAGGAAAGAATTAGGAAAGTATCTCTTAATTATACAATGATTTATCGTTTATATAAAATAGGAAAGTAAATCCCTTAATTAATCAAGGAAATAAATCTCCTTGATTCATTAGGAGACTCACGTCAACACTCTTAAGAGCCTTTAAGTTCATCTTTCCCACTCAAGCCTGAAATTTTGATATCAGCTGTTAGGAAACTGGGGTCATTGATCTCCTATAAATAACAAGTGCAAAACAATATAAGTGAGATAAAAAAATACAAAAGTAAACTACAAAAGAGCTTACAAGGTTTACTCAATATCAACTACGTCGTTGGGTTGCTAGGAGATTATCACTATAGAAGAAGAAAGTGAAACAATTACAAACAATCAAGTGTTTTCCTCACTCACTCGTTAAAGTATGAAATCAATGCTTCCGCCGATCAACTCTCACCTTTATCTCATCGGCGGGTCAGAAGATCAACGATATGGCTACCTAAAAGTATTATTTGTCAAGTGACTTTAATTAGCATTATACGGGTAGGAATGGGAAGCAAATGAGGAATCAAATCACAAGTAGGGGAAAGCAAAACATGTAATTCGTGGAGCATTCAGTCACCAAGATTGGGTGACTGGGCTCAAAACAGAACCTTGAAGATGTCTGAAGTTTGAATCCGTTCTCTCCCCTAACAAAAAATAAAAGAAAGAATGATTAATCACATAAAAATTTCTAAATAACTTCAATAAAATATAGTACTTCTAGCCTAACCAGATGGAAATATATACCGATGATAACAACAAATGAAAATTCATCTTTGTGGTAGTAATTTCAAAGATTAATGCGTAGTATATGAAGAGTTATCATTTGGAGAGTCTTAACTATTATTAATCTAGTTTATTTAATAAGTGCATGAGTTAGCGGGATCAATGAAGAGTTTCTTTTATGAGTTAGTATTAAACTAAAGTTCTGTTTGGGAGTGCTTTTGGAAGAGCTAAAAGCGTTTTCTGACAACTAAAACCACTTCTAACAATGTTTGACATAAAAGTTTAGAAGTGCTTCCTATGCGCTTCTTCAATGAGGACTTCCTAGGAAGCACTTGAATTTCTTCTGAAAATTTCAACATCTTTATGAGCATAAGTACTTACTTGAGAAGCATTCCCAAATGAGCCCTAAGTTAGTGGGTTTAAGTGGTTAGGTTAAGGGATACCTTTAAATAAGGCTTGCTTTTGTTATTTGTGAGAGTGAGAAGTGAATAGAGTGAAGAAGTGTATGAGTTCAAAAAAAATAGATTTGTGTCGAAGTTTTTACATAGAAAGGAGTTTTTCTCCGGTATAGGAGCTCTATGTAGTCTTTTACTTCTGTTTCTTTAATTTGTTGTTATGCTTCTACACATTAAACACATTTTATACTTCCGCTGTGCATATTTTCCAAATCCACCCATAATCTTTGAGTTTGGTGATCCATAAACAAGGGGGAAACATAGTATTTTTACTTTCCAAACTGCTTCTACATCTTGCATATGAATTTTTTTTTTTTTCATTAAACTGCAATCCTTTTGTATGTCTCAGCTTGAGAGCAGCACTTCCGCCGCATTGAGCAAGGAAATTGCGGAGAATACACATGAGCTAAGGTATATAACTACATCCATAATTACTGTTTATGAGTTGGGATTTAAATGTACATCACTCTGGCAACAATAAGGGGTGCCTCCTACAACAGGAAGCTAATGGGAGAAGAACTCCAAGAACTAAACATGAAAGAGTTGCATGAACTAGAGAAACTGCTGGCATCAGGATTGAAGCGTGTTAGAGATGCAAAGGTTTGTTTTTCTCTCTGTTTGGTTGATTTATTAATTTTTGTGGCTTTTAGAAATTCTTCCACATACCCTTACATACAAACATTTTGTGTTTAAGGGTGAAATTGTTCTGAAGGAGATCACCTCTCTTAAGTGGAAGGTCAGATATGAAACCTTTTTTTTTTCCTTTCAAGGAATTTTGCGCCAAAGTTTGAATTTATGGCTATCTCCATGCATGATTAACACTGATTTGCCGATACATTTGCTGTAAATAATGAGATGATGATAATGAAAAAAGTACAAACTATTTCAATGATACCGAGACAAGTTGCTGAGATCTATAAATACCTGGCATATAGCAATTACACAAGTGAAAAGGCGAGAATGAAGTTATTCCTTTTTTATATTTTATAAATAAAAAAAGTGAAAAGGTGAGAAAATAACTAGGGTTTCATGGGTATACGTATTTGGAAGGAGAGATTTAGAGAAAGTACTAGTGGAGATAATGTGTAATTTTGATAATATATTTATTGGAAATGTTTCAATAATAGAGGCGTAATTAAAACTTTAACAAAATAAATTGACAAATAGGGATGTCTTTATATATGATTTAGATAAAGTTTTAATTGCGGGATTCCTCAAATAGACGTTTTGTTGAATGTACTCTACATTGTAATTTGATAATCCAAACCGTCTGTCTCATGCGTCTCTATTAAAAAATAATTCTTACAAAAAAACTCAGACAAATTGGAAACAAATGTGGACCTCAGGTGTGGTGCAACATTTGTTGGCACTAAGAGTAAACTTTCCTAATAATTTCTTTCTCCTCCTCGACCTTACTCTTGTATTCGCAGGGATCCCAACTGATGCAAGAAAACAAGCGATTGAAGCAGGTAGTGGAAACTTTCAGACCCTCCTGGAGAGCTTCTAGGGATCTTAGATTATGATATGAACGGCTTTGATTCAATTTCTTTAAGTTTACTTCTTGTTTTTTTCTTTTCCAATTAGTGATGATGAATGTCTTCTTGGCACAGATGGCAAACCAACAGATCCAAACACTTGAACTTGAACTTGAACAAGGCCAATCCTCCGAGCCAATAGGCGATTTCATCCATTCAGATCCTTCTCAAGACCACGACAGCTCTGGCACTTCTCTCAAGTTGGGGTTAGTTTATTCTGCTCGCTTTTCGTAGAAGATTACTGAAGTTAATTTAGAATCCAAGACAAGATTTGGGTTCTAATACTATGTGTAATAATGTACTAAACAGTTCTAACTACTATAATCTAATGGCTACAATAGTTCAACTCATCGAAGAATATTTGTTTACTTTGTCAATCTCACCGCTTGTGCTTTGAATCTCCGAAGCGGTTTTGATTATCAGAGAGTGCTTTTAGCCCTTTTGATTTAAAACTAGTGCCGAACAGATTCTAGATGAAGAGATATATGCTTCTATTTGCCTATAAAAGCTTTTCTCTTACGCCATGCAGGTTAGCTTTTCCTAACGGGATATGACAGATGGAAAGCTCATGAGTTGCAAATCAGTTGAATTATCTCTTGTTGAAGAAGACAAGTCGCAGTACGTATATATTTATTCAAGACCAAAGCTTACAGCCTTGAATATATAATAAGATCTGATATATAAGTCCTATTTGTTTTTACAATTTGAATATTATTGTTAGTTTCCAGGGCTATGTATATAGTTAAGTTTTACCCTACTTATGTAATAACTGAAGTATGTAAACAATGGAAGGTGTAACCCTATTTTCGCTTGGAAAAATTTGTTCAAGCGACTTTATAACAGTAGTGTTTGATTTTCTGTACTAAAAGACGGTTGTCATATTTTATAGAATTAATAAAATAAATGTAAGAGAGAGAGAGAGAGAGAGAGAGAGAGAGAGGATGGATGAGAGAGAGAGGATGGATGGCAATATTCCCCATGGGTTAGGGTTCATGGGACTTCGACCCTAATGGGTCGGGTATAAAGAATAGAAATTGGGTATGGGATGGATTTGGGGAAATTTTTGGGTATGGTCTTCGGAGTGGGGTGGAGATATTTTGATCCCCAACCCGAACCCGTCCCGTTTAGAATATATATGTATATATTATTTATTTTTCATATGAATATCTTGTTAAGTGACATTTAACTTTGTCCACGACTCACCAAATTTTATGTTGTAGATTATTACATTACATATTTAATTCAATAACATTAAAATTGTAAGTCTAAAACAAAACTTTTGTTATTTTTTTCTTATTAAACTTATGTTTTTTAATGATATTTTTGTAATGGGGCGGGGCGGGGGATTTGTTCCCTAACGAGGGCGGGTATGGGGAATTTCCGATTTCAATATTACGGTATAGAGGCGGGGATGGGAATGGCATACCCATCTCCAATTGTTGAGAGAGATGGGTATGCCATTTTGTTGAGGCCTATTTGTATGTTTGTATACCTCATAGAGGCCCACCAACGTTAACTCTGTGGCCCTTGAAATGGAATGATGTCCATAACCACAGTAACAGGAAACGGACGAGCTATACAAACGGGTAATTTTTGTGACTTTTGATATCTCATTCAAGTAGGGAATTCAAAATTTTTGATTTTAGGATTCTCAAATTCATTTATTAAGTTCAAAAATTTGTGTGGTATGTAATTTGAAAACTATTTCTAGAAAAAAAAAATAGATTTGTTCTGTTTTCAATTGTTTGGGTATTTTTAAGTTTGGACTTTTAAAATTGGGCATATCGAACGAATTTTTCGGACTTTAGACTCAAATTATATTTTTTAATTTATAAATTTGAATTCAAATAGAATACCAAACAAGCCATATGTTCTTTTTCCGAACAATGTAAATCTCATCTTTCAATTAAGATTTTACTTCATTAATGGTTTAGTGTGAATAGTTAACAACATAAAATTTTGGATTTTCTAATGTTCTTATAGCAAAATGTTGCTCTCTTCAAAAGATAGTCTCTCTTGTCCCGTTACTTTATTGGCTTGTTGCTCTGGTCCTTTGTTGGTTCATAACTTCATATAGAATCATAGAGATATTCAACACTTTGCTCGCTCATTTAAAGATATAAAGTTTAGAAAATCTTCCTAGCGGATGCCTTAGATTCTCTTGGGCATTCCATGCGCTCATCTCTAGTTTGGCATCATGAACTTCCTCTTTATGTTATTTATGTGTTTAATTATGATAAATGCGGTTTTGATTGTCAGGTAGTCTGCTTCTTCACATACATGTCTATTTTACCAAGCATGTTTCTGAAATAAAAAAGAATAATTAAATGTTAAAAAAAAAACCGAAGTTCAGTCTTTAATCACATGAACATGCAATCCCAACCATATAATTGAGTCACCAATTTTTGGGCACTACAATTTCTTTTTATTTATTATCTATATATATAAAGCAAAATGCAGAGAATGGTGAAACATTCAAAATACTAGAAAATGCCCTTAGTTAATGCAAACATTAAGAATTGAAATTATTAATTAAATGAGGATAATATGGTAAATTCACACTTTTTCATATTTTAAAAAATTAAAATTAAAAGAAAAATCAGATAATAGATCCTATTTTTATGGAACACAACTACCCATTATCTTTTTTGATTCTAAAATAAATTTTAAATTTTTTTTTAAAAAAAAACATTTCACAAGCGCGGTAGCGCGTGGAGAAAGGCTAAATAAAATTCAGAAATGTTACGAAAAAGTAAAAATCAGAAATGAACCAAATATTCAATATTAAAACAATGCCACGTCACTTGATGTCTCGAGTATTAATGTAGTTATATGCCACGCGCATAGGCAACGGGCATCCAGCGCTATTTATATGCGCTAGTCTCGTTACTTCCCGCTAAAGACCTGTTCCAAATCATACATTCTCTCTCTCCATTTCTCCATCTCTATTACTTTGATCTCTCTCTCTCTCTCTCTCTGTCTCTCTCTCTCTCTCTCTCTCTCTCTCTGAGTTAATTCTGAAATTCTGTAGTTGCTTGCTTTGTTGCCATGGATGAAGAGTACGACGTGATAGTTCTAGGGACGGGTCTCAAGGAATGCATTCTCAGTGGTCTTCTCTCCGTCGATGGGCTAAAAGTAACTCAATGCTTTTCCTTTCATTTTTTTTAAATTCGTCTTATTTTCAAGAAAGTATATATAATTGGGTGATTCTCCTTCTATTTTTGATTTCTTAGTTAATTAGATGGTTACGTGCACATATGGATTAGGTCAGTTGCCCCATTTCCATGCACCCGAATTCGATCCTCCTCTTCGTATTAGAGTAGTTTAAAACATTTTTGTGAAAAAAAATGTAGACGGTTACGTGCTAAGCTCTCACTCATTTGAAGTTGTTACAAATTGACAATTCCTCACATTTGTGCGTTTCCCCCTGTTTTGGTTTTATTTTTGAACTTCTAATCGTCATGCTTAGAATTATTAGAAAATATATGATAATGTAGTACTTAAATTAGTATATGATCCAAGATGGGAAACAATGGAGCAATTGATTCATCTTGTCAACTCCAAATAGTTAGAACAAGGTTATTTTTATTAGGAGTATTAATGTTACATGCACGTAAATCCCAGAGAAAAGAAATGTTACCAACTAACTCTTAGTCTAGTTGTATTTTTCTCCACGTTCATGGATGAGGTCTCAAATTCGAGTAACGCCTCGCCTGATGAAGAAAAAAGTCCCAATAAAAAAAATTGTTGCAATTGATTAATCTTTCTGAGGTAGGAGTCAGGACCCTCTCATATAGTGTCCTACTTCTCATTAGTGTTTGTAGATACATTCTGGATCATCTTGTTTATAGGGCACCTTGATGTTTGATTCTTTTTTGTTTTCTTTAATATTTTGATTTCTATTTGTATTTGTGAATTGAATGCTGCCCACTTCTTCAGTACAGCTGATGTTAATCTTGAAACAGGTTTTGCATATGGACAGAAATGACTACTATGGAGGAGCATCTACCTCTCTAAATCTTACGCAGGTACGTACTTACCTCTTCTTACATAATTTTTCACATTTGATCCAGAAACACATCGGTAAGTTTGTGTTCATCTGATACGAAGAACTTGCAAGAAATTGTTGAAAAGAGTTTATGGTTATCTTTCAAACTTTATATTCTGCTCTCTAGCTTTGGAAGCGGTTTAGGGGAGACGACAAGCCTCCGGAAAGTTTGGGCTCAAGCAGAGAGTACAATGTTGACATAATACCAAAGGTACTTAGAGTTTACCTTAATTAGTAATTATTGATTAACAGATCAAATTAAGAATGCCTCATTTTTAGTTTTCATCTTGGACCTCACTTTTCATCAGATAGGCCGTGCCCGTGTCTTAATTTCGTTATGTTTTTCTGCCTATTAACTTAACACCTTGTTCTTAATGTTGTAATTAAGTTTGCTGCCTTCTTTCCCATTTCCCCTTACAGTTCATGATGGCCAATGGTGGTTTGGTCCGTGTCCTGATCCACACAGATGTCACCAAGTATCTAAACTTTAAGGCTGTTGATGGTAGCTTTGTGTACAACAAAAAGAAGGTACATCTATATGATATATGTTGATAATATCAAATCAAATCTGTTACATTCAAGGAAATAGATCTTACATCTCCAAGAGTAAGCTTATTGGAATTAATGGTTTTAGATCTATAAAGTTCCAGCAACTGATGTAGAAGCACTAAAATCACCATTGATGGGACTATTTGAGAAGCGACGTGCTCGAAAGTTCTTCATTTATGTTCAAGACTTTGAAGAGAATGATCCCAAATCTCATGAAGGGCTGGACTTGAACAAAGTTACTGCAAGGGAGGTTATCACGTATACTTACTGTTCCATCTTCTTTTCTTTTTTTCTTCCCCAACCATGCATTCATTGTACTTGAGAACTTATGAATCACTCGGATTAGTAATAATTTGTACACTAAAGTCTTTTGTGTAGTTTCACTATTTGTACTGCCTTGTTTTATCTCTTGCACATTTATATATAGCAGTCAGCAAAATGGTATATATGATGTCTTATTGTGAATTTCACAGTTGATTGCTCACTCCATTGAATGGCATTTATTTAGATGACTAATGTGATATTAAATTGTAGGAAATATGGGCTAGAAGATGATACAATCGACTTTATTGGTCATGCCTTGGCACTTCATATTGATGATTCTTACTTGGATGAGCCAGCAATGGAGTTTGTGAAGAAAATGAAGGTTCAACTGTGTTCTGCTATATGTTTTGAAGTGACCTGTTTTAGGAAAAACCTCTCAACTGCATTCTTTTCTTTGTCATAAAATACCTGTGTAGTTATCAGTTCTCTGCCTTTACTTGAGCAGTGCACTTAGACGACCTACCGTGGAATGTTATTCTGATTGTTTTGTTATAGCAATTTTAAGCCTCTGCACCGCTACTATCTGGCCGGTTCATCAAGCCATAATATTAATTTATAGAATGTTGCTTGCTTCTAGTGCCGGCAGTATATAATCTAATAGGAGTTCAGCCAACCTTGTTATACTCGATGATTTGCTCTTTCTTGAAGACTCACCATGGAGCTTTTAATGATGGTTAAACAATTTATTTAAAAAGTGAGAAAGGAAAGGAAAATGTTGATTTGAGATTAAGCTTGCTCTTGCTGCTTATCCTCTCAGTAAGCACTTGATATTTCTTATATAATTATACAAGCATTTGTTTTGTAAAGCTCTATGCAGAGTCTTTGGCACGTTTTGAAGGAGGATCGCCTTATATCTATCCACTGTATGGACTTGGAGAGTTGCCTCAGGTCTGTTTGCAGCTCTAATTACGTAAAGATGTACTGTGGTAATATTAGTTTCCTTGCTGAGCGGGTTAGATATTTCAGGCATTTGCACGTTTAAGTGCTGTTTATGGTGGAACTTACATGCTCAACAAGCCTGAGTGTCAGGTAAGGTTGTCAAATTCTTTTGATATCCAGAAAATTTTATCTATGTGGTCTGGTTTGTATGGTTTGCAACATTGTGATGCTTGCACAAAGACCCTTGTGCCTTTGCATGTGTCTCGGTGTGTGTTTAAGAAAAGTGTTTGGTTCTCATTCTTTAGAAACCTTCAAGTAAAAGGTGCTCACTGGGCACTAAATTTGCCTGTTAAAGCTGGACTCTAGGAAAGTTCTCTATATCTCGTGCAAATGGTTTGCACCTTTTTTACGGCTTGTCATGTTGAAGAAATAAATTTGTCACTACATTTTAAATTTCTTGTGCGTTGCATTTTTTTTGATAGTATTGTGCTTCGGATTATAGGTGAAATTTGATGACAATGGGAAAGCTATTGGTGTGACCTCAGAAGGAGAAACAGCTAAATGCAAGAAGGTTGTTTGTGATCCATCATATTTGCCTGATAAGGTATCCTTTGTTTAAACATTAACAGTATGAGTTCCATCTATCTCGTACTGCATGATCAATGTACTAAAAGCTTGTCAAAAAGATCAATGCTATGCAAAATCTGTCAAGTCTGGAACATTCTACCTAAAGCAGAATTTTACATCTTGAGTTTTGTTCATGTGGTTTTTTACTGCTGCTGTTGTAAAAACAGGTACGGAAAGTTGGAAAAGTCGCTCGTGCTATATGTATAATGAGCCATCCTATTCCAGACACCAATGATTCTCATTCAGTCCAGGTTATTCTGCCGCAGAAGCAACTTGGTCGTAAATCAGATATGTGCGTGGCTAGTACACACATTTCCTGTATTTTGTTCAATCATGGAGTTGAAATTAATAAGCTTGCCTCTGGAATTAAGATATTTATTATGGGATCTAGAGCAACACTGGCCACTTTGGTCTTGGTAGCTCTCACCTATTTTCTCCTTTTACGATTCGTCCTCAGAGACATTATACTCAATTAGTTGGTTGGAGTTAATGAAAAATGTTGTTCGAAGTTGATACTGAAAACTAAACTAATAATAAGACCTTATGCTCTTGACCATGTTGGAATGCTTTTTACCGCTCTCCTCTTATTATTATGATGAATAAGATGGCAATACCTCTGGAAATAGGAAAAGAGTATTGAAAAATCCTGTGTAAGCCGAAATCTTTCTTAATCCCTATATATATGTACCTGTGTTATTTATTAGATCATAAGCTGGATCACAAAATAAATATGAAAAATGAGCATACTATGATACTTACAGATTCTGTTGCAGGTACCTATTCTGCTGCTCCTATGCTCACAATGTAGCTCCAAAAGGAAAATTCATCGCCTTTGTTTCGACAGAAGCAGAAACTGATGATCCTCAAGTTGAATTGAAGCCTGGAATTGATCTACTTGGTCCATTAGATGAGATCTTCTACGATACTTGTGACAGATATGTACCCACTAACGACCATCAAGCTGACAGTTGCTACATATCTTCTGTAAGTAGATATAAAACTACGTCTCATTTTCAATGGAAATTTTTAATTTTCATTGTGGTTTTGAGTGTTGAATTCCTTGCAGAGTTACGACGCAACTACGCACTTTGAGTCCACAGTACAAGACGTACTAGCAATGTACACAAAGATTACTGGAAAGGTAACCTTCTAGCAATCATTGAAGTAGTTTCAACCATTATGTCAAACTTTTCTTGTGAATTTAAGTTAATGCTTGTATTATCTTTAGAGATTGACAGAACATCCAAAGAGCAATTTTGATGTGGAGCATTACTTTGTTAATTAAGTTTAAGTTTCTTTTCATGACGAATATTGTTCTCTGTTTTGAATGATTCAGGCTCTTGATCTTTCTGTTGATCTAAGTGCTGCAAGTGCTACTGCAGAAGAATAAGATCCTTCAAACTTCTTCACAAGCTGCAATCTTTTAGCAGGAATACTACTTGTTTTTTAGATTATAATTTCTAACATTCTTCATGTGAGAAAGCTCAGTATTTACCTTCTTTGTTTTTGGGGGGGTTTGGAATTTATAATTGGAATTTTCAATTTCAAAAATGTGGATTTAATTTATTAGCCTGAATCTCTGATAAGATTTTCAATAACTTTCTGATACATCAAACTTAATACTTGTTAATAAAACCGAATGACTCTTACATAATTATTCTTGTTTCATATTTTGAATAAACCAAGCATACAAACACCAGATAATTGCAATTTTTTGTGCTTGAGTGTATTGTGTTCTATTTATCTGATAAATCAATTTTGCTACTTGTTTTGTGTTGCACCGCTTCTTATATTAAGGGGCTTGTAATCTGTCTTTTATTTTTAATTAAGAGAGTTGTCTAGAGATGTTTTTCTCTTCTTTTCCCTGGTTTAGACAGATCTTTGTATGAGATATTGTCTTAGAGCATCTCCAACCGATATGTCAAATTGCCACATGGGCATGAAATGACAAAAATTGAAGGTTCAAGTTGCTCCAACCGAGTAGTCAAATCCTACATGGATTTGAAACCTAGAAGAGATATGTCAAAAATAATATATCAAAAAGCTTGATGTCAAATTGCCACAAATGCCATCAAATTCAAATTTAATATTTTGCATTTGACATCTCCCTTGGAGATGCTCTTAGTTTTATAAAATTTAGTTCAAGTTTTTAGTATGGTAACAGAGCAGGTTCAATCATGGAAAACATGAATAAGTTCGTGTAGTTCCAAGATTTGATGGCAAGAGCAACTTTCCGCAATGGCAATTGCAGATGGAACTCTTTTTCAAAGTCATGGAGTATGCAGATGTTGTTAAGAGCGGATTCAACTTATCCAAGAGATGTTGTTAAGATCTATGATTTTCAAGTCCCCCTCCCCGTAAATTAGATTAAAGTAGTTTAGACTATCGCTTTTATAAAAAGTGTGGGCAGTTTAAAATTTCATTTTTTTTTAAAGTTGTCTACAATTTTGCGTATGGAGTGAATGGAATGAGTTATTCTAATTTACAACCATAGCAATGGTCTCCTCTAGTCACTCGAAGAAAGAGAGCGACTTTTTTGAAGAAGTGGAAAGTCCATCTTTGCTTAGGAGGAGTGATTCTCACACTTCTTTTTTCTCATCATCCAGTGCGACCTCTTTATCAATGTACTTTCCAAGGGTGTGCAAGATCCAATCCAATTTGTCCAAATCGAAAAATCTAATACAATCCAGTCCAATTTTAATTGGTTTCGATGATTTGGCGGATTATATTGGATCCCTAATTTCCAAAACCGACATGATTGAATCCCTAGTTAGTTTCATGCTTATTTTGCTCGTCAAGGTATTTTTAATTGAAAAAGTCATGAACATTTTAAGTGCTTTGATGGAGTTTTGTTTAATATATTATAGAATCAAAACAATTTTCTTTATCATTTCACTTATATTTTACATTTACATATATTCAGAAATTCTCCTATGCAGATGTCCAAACGTTACTATCATGCAAACGCCATGCATGTATTTTCTACTACCCCTCCCTCGATTCCTGGCTGTTTACAATGGTGTCTGCACGTTATTATTATGCGGATGTTCAGATGAGGGAATAACTGTACATATATTAATATGTTTCATTAGATTAAACATAACGATAAATATTTCATATTCCATTATCAAAACCGATCATTCAATCCAATCCAATCCAATTCAATATTAATTGGATAAGATTGGATTGAATTTAAACATTTGATTTGATTGGATTGGACTGGAAAAATCAGAATCCCATCCATATTGAATCATATGCGGAATTGCTAGATTATATTGCTTTCGAACCGATGTACACCCCTAACACTTTCTATCTTTCTATTTTGTATATTTCCAACTCTCCCATGTTGACCTAATGGCTATTATTGGGACTAAATGGTTGGCAATGGTAGGGGAGACTTCCACTGGACTTGGGGGTGCGGTCGGTGATGGAGATGAGTCCGATGAGGTGAGAGCGAGTGGGTTGGTGTGCGGAGATACTTCAAGGTGGAGTTCTTTTTTTTTTTTCTTTTTAATTTTCACTGAATTTCTTAATTTAGTTTCTTTTAACTTATCAAATAATTATTTAAGTCTAGTGATTTTTTGGTTTTAGTCATATGCACCCCAATTCTTTTCGTACTCACAGATAGAGTGCATGAGGTCAATAGAGCTGCGTTAAATTACTATATTTAATTAAGATGAAATTAAATATAAAGGGTAAAACTAATAAGACAAGTTATAAAAAGATTATTAAAAAAAAAAAAAAGCGCTTTTAAATAAAAAAAAGAGAGGAGTATCGTAGGAGAAAATAGGAGTGTGCATGTACAAGTGTAATAACTTTTCATTTGAAATACCATAGCAATTCAAACTTAAACACTAGAAATGATAAGGCAATAATTTCAATAAAAACACAAATTTATTTCTACTCCTTGTCCCCATCTCCAAATACTCAACAACACTCAATATGTTGTTCAAAAACAAATAAGCCCCTCAAATAACGGCTTTATATATATATATATATATATATATATATATATATATATATATATATATATATATATGGTTTATGAATTTATTAAAATTCCTCCTTTCAGTCCTCAAGCTCTCAAAATTAATCAATGTGGTCCGTAATCTTTCAGTCTAAACATTAATTTGTTCTCTACCGCCATATTTCGTTAAATCATCCTTTTACATAATGACAAAAAAAGTAACTTTAAGGGGTAGTTTCATTAAAATATACACCATCCACCCATAAGATACAATAAAACTCACATCTTTTGCTCAACAAAGCATTTGCTTTTTTGGATGGCACCCCAATATGGGAACATAAATTGAGAGGAAATTACCTTTTGAGCAAAATACCTTTATCTTTTCCCTTTAGTGGGTGGGTTGTAATTTGACAAAAATGCCTCTTTAAAGTTGGTCATGTGAAGGCATGTGACGAATTTGAAGGAAGGTTTTGACGGTAGAGGCCAAATTCATATGTGGAAAAAAAAAAAAACAAAGGACTAATTGATTGATTTGAGAGTTTGTGGACTAAAATGAAAGAAAGGTGAAGAATCTCATATGCGTCATAATCTAGGTCTAAAATATCGATGGTGTTTGTGAGGTAAAATACCTCTAGGCCGAGTTGGGCTAGAGCATGATGTTAGTGGTGGAGTTGGGCTCGAGCCTAGTCGCCATATATTTTTCCATCCTGACTCGTGTGGGCTTGTGGGCCCATTGGTCCATAAGCTTGGGCCCGGTGCGCATGAGGTTGATTTATGTGGTGTTCACTCAAAGGACTTCTAGTCCTATAGAAGTTGGGATGTTTTGAGATCACCAAGACGACTATCTAAATGGATTCCTAATTCGAGGAGGACTAGGTTGTTCTAGAGTCCTAGTTCGAGGAGAGTTGGTTTGCTCTGGAGTTCCACTCTGAGAAGGATTAGGTCGCCTGGGATGATATAAAAGGCTGAGGCCATCCTCTGTGAAAGGTATGCAATTCTAAGCACTAGAACCTATTGTGCAATTTTGCTCTTAAACACTCGGCTGACTTAAGCATCAGACCGGCACCACATCGGTGTCACCTACTGAAGCTATCTTGTTTTGTAGGTTCTGGAGGACAACTTGGTTGGTCACGCTGACCTAGTCCGGAAGAATTGCCCGACCTTGATCTTGAAAAGGTCATCTTCTGTTGAACCAATTTTAGGCATCAACAGTTTGGCGGCGTTTGTGAGAATCGACTTCTTATTGATTTTCATCTAAGTTTTTAGACAACAACCATTTGCTTGACACCATGAGTGAAGAGTCCAACCTTGATGAACCTGTCATCCCCGCTGCGCCGAGGAAAAAAAGGAAGAAATCCAATCGCCTAACTAACATTGAGACCTACCTGAAAGAGATGAGGAAAGACATTAACGAACTCCGTGATTAGAACAAGGAGGTCATGGAGGGAGTAGAGAAGACCCATACAGGAAGACAACGAAGGCTAGAAGAGTGGCATCAGGAACATGGAGATGGTCAACGCAGAGGACCCCAACGCCAAGGAAAACTTCAACATGAGGGACATGACAATGAAGAGGGTGAGAGCCATCCCCGATATCTTAATGGAATGAACCGCAGGAAGCTGCAAATTTTTGAGACTAGCCTTCACGGCTCATTCTCTGGTTTCTCTCTCATGCTAGCCGAAAGCCAGAAGGAATATCTTAACCTAAGAGATTTGCTTGAAGAAAAGAAAGCTCAGTACGTACGACCTCGTAATCACGATCGTGAAGTCGATCGTGGTCATGAAGTCAATCATGATCGTGATTGGGAAGTCAATTAGTCTAAAGTCCGCCCTAATGGAGACGAGCATGCTAGATAAAGTAGAATTTTGGAAGCCATGAAGCGAATGCAAGATGAAATGGATTAGAAGTTGGAAGTCCGCCTAACAGCCTTCGAGCGTGAGCGAGGTCTAGGACCTCTCGATCTGGCCATGACAACTAACAGCCCAAGATGCGACTCTATGATGGGGCCACCGACCCAATGGACTTCTTGAACGACTTTGATTACTAGATGAATGTGAAGGATGCCGGAGATGCCATGAAATGTCGAGCTTTTTCTATGCTCTTAGAAGGATCTACTAAGGATTGGTTCAAGTCCTTAAAGCCTGAATCCATCAGCTCATTTGACATGCTCAAACAAAGCTTTGTGAACCTATTTCTATCTGCCTCAAAGAAGGTGCCCACCCAACTACCTCATCAACATCAGGCAGGGCCCTAAGGAGAAGTTGCGAGACTACATCAACCATTTCAATCGAGAAGTAATTAGCATTAGTTGCTCCGAAGATACGGCTTATACTGCTATTCTAGCTGGGTTCCGAAGAGGACCTTTTCTCTTCCATGTCAACAAGTTTCCACCTAAGAGTTATGAGGACTTGGTGTCCGAGGGGTATCGTCATGCCATAGCTGAGGAGATGACATATGACACACCATAAGGGAAAGATCTGTCGCAGCCTAATGTAGGAGATAAACGGGAGAAGGTCGAAATGATGTAAGCGATAAGCTGACCTTTGAAGTTTTCCAAAGACTGAAAGGATCCAAATCGATACTGCAGATATGACCATGAGAACGGTCATACAACATATCAATGTTATGAACTCCAAGATGAGATTGAAGCACTAATTAGGCAAGGTAGTCTAAACCGATTCATGGGTGAAAAAAAAAGCAAGCAGAGCAGGATGACAACACACCTTATAAGCAACCACGTGTTACGAAAAACATCAATATTATCTCAGGGGGAGCAACCGTAGCTGGGGACTCCAACAAAGTACGAAAAGAGTATGCACGATGTACCCAAGTTGGACTCTGATCAGTCTATAAATACATATAATTTTGTACTATCCTAACCTATCATTTGGTCATGGTGTTCAATAAAACTTGTGCTTTTAACCATCTTTTGGCTTAGTTTCAGTATATTAAACTATAGGACTCGTGATGTGCATTTTGGAGTCAATATTTATAAATAAGTTTTTTTTTTTTTAAAAGTCTCTGCAGATCAGTCAAATTCACAGATTTAACTATACTTGTTCAGGTGGAATCAGCTAGTGAGCCATACACCATTCAAATTATATGGAAGTCTAGTTTCCATAGAAATTTATGATTCATGATTTCGAGTTTTCTTAAAGAAGTTATGACAGTTTTGGTGACAAATGTTCATTTTAGAAATTCTGCTTGAAAATTGCTATGTCACTGATGGGCATATTTTATATTATATATTTAACCCCATTCTTAGTATATTTCGGTTAATATTTTGGAAGAATTTTGATACTTTGAATTATATTTCCAATATAGGACTTTCGACTTCCTCTGAAGCAAAACATAATCAAATGGATGAATTTTGGAGTAATTCCAATTGGAGGACGTTCGTGAGTCATTTAGCTTGATCGTATCGAAATTTCAGATTTTTCTACCAAGCGGTTATTTTCTGGCAATAAAATAAAGGAGCAGTGCGCGGTGCTGGAATAATGACGTTTTGGGCTTTAATTGCGTTTTGGAGCCCAAAATGACCTCGGATGGGTTCGTGGCCTTCTAGAGAAGTGTTCAGAATATTTTTATCTTTAAAACAAGCTATCTTAGGTCTAATTTGAAGGAGATTTGAGGCTAAAACGTGGCTGGGCAGTTTAAATGCAGATTCTCCTAGTCCAATTTGGACTTTTTGTCCTAGTATTATTTTATTTTAATTAGTTTCCTTGTGGGGATAGAAAAGTTGGATGGGGCAGCTTGTTTGTATGGGGTATTTAAGTTGGTTTTCACGGCAATATTGGGGACTTCTTTTTGGCTTTTGAATGTGACATTGTGGAGAGCAATTGCTAGGGTTTTGGAGTTTTGCAACTTTAAGGTGTTTTCATTCTTTTCCTTCTTAATAATATTTTCCATGATTTCAGTTATGAATATGCGTAACTAATTTTCTTTTGCTAGGGTGAAGCCTTGAACCTTAGCATGAATATGTAATTTTTATTTAATTGCTTGTGATTGATTGCATGCATACTTTGAATTGTTAATCACTGTTTTAAACTATCTAATTGTCTTAATGCCTGATCACCATTAGGATCTTTAGAAAAGTAATTGGATGCAATTTTGGTCGGAAGGTTCCCTGAAATTGATGCTGGCTTCTTGTGATTAATAATTGTAATTTCACTTAGAATGAACACCACATCTTAAGGGTTGCATGGTTTTTCAAAGGATTTTCACAAAACATAATGAGTCTTTCATGTTCAGATTTGATCCGAACGTCCGAACGGGTTGCATGTTGGATATATGTTCTATGTTGGAGGTTCCAAGTAGAATTTAAATTAGGAAAACCTAACCTTCAAAGTTGCATGTGCAAATCATAAGTAATTGGTAAAAATTAATAGGATTGCTAGGTAATGGCGAAACCCTAGTGCTTTTATAAATTGATATTTAAAACTCTTTTCTTCAATTGTAATTGTTTTTGTTTAAAATTTGTTTTTAGTATCAAACAATTTCATAATCATCTTTCTCAACTTTTAATTTTAGGTAGTTAATTGGAAATTGTTTTTACATAAATTGCTAGATAGTCCTTGAGGAGAACGACCTTGGATGAGCATCTATATTGCAACAGCCTTGTATTCTTGCAAGTATTTTATGTGATTTTAACCTTATTTGCATTGATGGTAAAAATCATATCAAGAAATTGGCGCCGCTGCCAAGGACTATTTTAGATAAAAAAAAAATTCGTCAATTTTTTTTTTTTATTGCACAATTTCGTTTCTGTTTCATATTCTGCAAATTGCATGGTCCAGACCAAATCAGGAACTGCACAGATTGCGCAGTTTGATCCAAAACCAGAACGCACACTGCACAGACAACGACGAGAAATTAATTGGGCGTGGGACTGTTCACTGCGGGGCACTTTTCTGCATAATTTGTTTGCAAATTTTGTGGATGATGGTAACATGGCATTAGCACTGCCGGCAGCAGGCAGACCACTCAGAGAGTTGTTGGCTGCCCATGCCAATGATGTCCCCAATTGCATTATGTATCCTGAACAAGAAGATGGTGATTTGTTCGAGATCAAGCACCATATGCTTGAAATTCTACCTACTTTTCGTGGGCTGCCTAATGAAGATGCGAACATAAATATTGCAAAATTTATTGTGGGTTGCAAAAATATTTTGATTAGGGGTTTTTCTGTTGAATCTATTAAGTTACGTCTTTTCCCTTTCACTTTGAAAGACAAGGCAGAAACTTGGTTGTTCACTCTACCAGCTAATAGCATTACTACTTGGCGACAATTACACACAAAATTCCTGAACAAATATTATCCAGCATCCAAGACATTGAATTACAAGAAGGAGATTTTGACATTCACATAGAAGCCTAATGAAGAGTTTCATGAAGCATGGGAGAGATATACATAGATGTACATAAAGTGTCCATATGCTAATATTGATGCAAATACACAAACGAATATTTTCTTTGATGGGCTTAATCCTACATCTAAAAGCCATGTGAATGCATTAGCTGGGGGTTCGTTGTCAAATAAATCTACAAGAGAGGCCTTTGAATTATTTGATATGATGGCTACAGAATCTCAACAATGGGCAGCAGAACATTCACAAAAAAAGGGAATTTTTGGGTTATCAGTAGGTTCTCCCAACATGTCTGCACAAATGGAAAAAATGGAGAAGAAAATTGATGCAAAGTTTGATATTCTTCAACAACAAATTGCAAATTCTACACAACAGCAACCACCTACATCAACTGTCTGCAGTATTTGCAACATGGCTACACATGACATAATGGGCTACAGCATAAAGAATCCTACCCTAAACCTTGTTAAGCAACATGTTAATATGATGAACAGCTATCAAAGGCCTAGGAATGATGCATATGCAACTCATTACAATCCAGGATGGAGGGATCACCCTAATTTCAAATGGGGTGACAATCAGAATAATGCAAAACCATTCTAGCATGCCCAAAGACCATTTGCTCCATCCAAACCAACTTTGGATGATCAGCTAGCTAAATTGACAGCAACAACTCAGTCATTCATAGAGGGCAGCAACCAAAGATTCCAAAATGTTGAAGCATCAATTAAAAGTTTAGAGCAACAATTTGGATAGCTTGCTACATAGATTTTAGACAGAGAAAAAGGCAAATTTCCTAGTCAAACAGTGCCTAATCTAAGAGGACGTGAAGATTGCAACGTTGTTCGGACTTTACAATGTGGAAAGAGCTATGACAATCGTGAAAATAGCATTGAAAAGGAGCAGCCAGCAGTGGAGGATAACGCAGAAAATTTTGCAGCAGCAGAACCTACCAAAATTGCAGAAAAACATAATCTGGTAGATCTCGAAACTGTCCCAAAATAAGTTTTACTGCGTGTTTATGACCCTCCATTGCCCTATCCAGAAGGACTTTATGCAGACATTATCCAAGGTTCAAATCAACATTCCATTGCTGTATACGATCAAGAAAATTCCATCATATGCCAAATTTTTGAAAGAAGTTTGCAACAGCAAAAAGAAGCTTGCAGATTTGGACAAAGTCATTTTGACAGAACAGTGCATCGTAGTTTTGCTACACAAACTGCCACATAAGAAAAAAGATCCAGGAAGTTTTAATATTTCTTGTACTATTGGAAATTCTAATTTTAAACGTGCTTTAATTGATTTGGGTGCAAGTATTAATTTGATGCCTTTTTCTATTTTCCAACGATTGAGGTAAGGAGATTCAAAGTCTACATCAATTATACTTACACTGGCTGACCATTCAATCACTTATCCAAGAGGTGTTATTGAAGATCTAATTATTAAGGTTGATAATCTTTATCTATCAGCATATTTTGTGGTTTTAGATATGGACGAAGACCTTCAAACACTTGTTATTTTGGGGAGGCCATTTATGGCAACAACTAGGACTTTAATTGATGTGGAAGCTGGAACATTGACTTTACGGGTTCAGGACCAATATGTGGTGTTTAATTTGTTTAAGGCGGCGAAATGTCCTGCTGAACAGCAAGCATGTATGCGCATTGACATGGTAGACAGTATGGTTCAAGATAGTTTTTATGCCAGTTCAAATACAGATCAGTTGATACATGTTTTGCAAGGGGAACATGGGACAAATTCTGAAGATGAAGGTGTTCTTGAGTACATTCACGCGTTGGACAGTCTACCCAAACTGTTGCCAAAGTTTAGGAATGTTTACGAGAGTTTAAGGGAGCCTAAATAACCCCTTAAACCGTCCAGACAGCAACCACCAAAATTGGAGCAGAAGCCTTTACCAAAACATCTGAAATATGCATATTTAGGAGCTGCAGAGACACTGCCAGTTATTGTTGCAGCAGATTTAACCCCCACAGAGGAAGATAAATTGCTTCAAATTTTGAGAAAATGTCAAGATGCATTGGGATGGACAGTTGCTGACATCAAGGGTATTAGCCCAGTAGTCTGTATGCACAGAATTTTATTGGAAGACGGCGTGAAGCCAACAGTTGATGCTCAACGCCGCCTTAACCCAATTATGAACGAGGTGGTCAAAACATAAGTTATGAAATTACTTGATGCAGGTATGATTTATCCTATCTCAGACAGCCAATGGGTGAGTCCTACACAAGTTGTTCCAAAACGTACATGCATTACAGTGATTAAAAATGACAACAATGAGCTGGTCCCTACACGTTTAACTACAGGATGGCGGATGTGTGTGGATTATAGGAAGACAAATGCAGGAACTAGAAAAGACCACTTTCCCCTCCCATTCACTGACCAAATGTTAGAACGATTGGCTAGTAGGGCTTTCTATTGTTTCTTGGATGGTTATTCTGGGTACAACCAGATCCCGATTGCCCCAGAGGACCAAGAGAAGACAACTTTTACATGCCCATTTGGGGGACGTTTGCATATCGAAGGATGTCGTTTGGATTATGTAATGCACCTGCTACGTTTCAACATTGTATGATGAGTATTTTTTCTGACTTGGTCAAAAATATTGTGGAAGTTTTTATGGATAATTTTTCTATATTTGTGGATTCATATGATCAGTGCTTAGAGAATTTATCATTAGTTCTTGAGAGATGTCAAGAGACAAATTTAGTGATAAACTGGGAAAAGTGTCATTTCATGGTGAAACGGGGAATTGTCTTGGGACATTCGATTTCTAGCAAAGGCATTGAGGTTGACAAAGCAAAGATTGAAGTTATTGCAAAGCTGCCACCCCCTACATCAGTAAAAGGTGTGAGGTCCTTCTTAGGACATGCAGGTTTTTATCGTCAGTTCATCAAGGATTTCTCCAAGATTAGCTGACCTTTGTGCAATTTATTGGCTAAGGACACACCATTTAATTTCGATGAGGCCTCTTTAGAATCGTTCAACAAGTTGAAAGCACTCCTAACTTCAGAACCTATCATTGCTGCACCATATTGGGATTTACTATTTGAACTTATGTTGTCGGGGTAGTTTTAGGGCAGCGGAAAGATAAGCTTCCCCATGTCATTTATTATGCAAGTCGTACTCTCAATGATGCACAGCTTAACTATGCAATTACAGAGAAGGAATTGTTGGCAGTTGTGTTCGCACTAGAGAAATTTCGGTCTTATTTGGTTGGGGTTAAAGTAATTGTTTATACTGATCATGCTGCATTAAAATACTTGTTGTCTAAGAAGGATGTCAAGCCTAGGTTGATTCGTTGGGTTCTTTTACTTCAAGAATTTGACCAAGAGATTAAAGACAAGAATGTTAGTGAGAATGTTGTGGCTGACCATTTATCCAGATTAATTATTACAGCAGCTATGGAGGCAGATTCTCTACCATTGAGTGAAAGTTTCCCCGATGAATAGTTATTTTCAGTTCGTCTGGATACACCTTGGTTTGCTGATATTGTCAATTATTTGGCTAAGGGTGTGGTGCATCCAGATTTTTCCTTCCAGCAAAAAAAGAAGTTTTTATCTTATGTAAAGCACTATTTCTGAGATGAACCCTACTTATTCAAGTATTGTCCAGACCAGATTATTCGCAGGTGTATTCCTGAGGCTGAACAGGAAAGTGTTTTAAAGTTTGCTCATCATTATGCATGTGGGGGACATTTTGGATAGAAAATGATAGCATAGAAAATCCTACATAGTGGGTTCTTTTGGCCAACACTTTTTAAAGATTCCTAGAATTTGTGCAAGGCTTGGGATAGGTGTCAAAGGGTCGGCAGCCAATCCAGAAGGAATGAGATGCCCCAACAAAGTATCCTGATTGTTGAATTATTTGATGTTTGGGGTATTGATTTCATGGGACTATTCCCATCTTCTAACGGGAATCAATACATTTTAGTGGCTATGGAATATGTTTCCAAGTGGGTGGAGGCCATTGCAGCACCAACTAATCAAGGGTCAGTGGTCCTGAAGTTCCTCCAGGGGGTTATATTTCCACATTTTGGAATCCCGCGCATTATTCTTATCGATGGGGGGAAACATTTTATTAATAAACCATTTGCTAACCTACTGGCAAAGTATGAGATTAATCATCGCGTGGCTACACATTACCACCCACAGACATCTGGTCAAGTTGAAGTTTCAAACAAAGAAATCAAGCGTATTTTGGAGAAAATAGTGGGTTCTACATGCAAGGATTGGAGTTTAAAATTAAATGATGCTTTGTGGGCATACAAGACAGCTTATAAGACTCCTATTGGGATGTCACCATTTCGACTTATTTATGGGAAAGCATGTCATCTACCTATGGAGCTAGAGCATAAAGCTTACTGGGTCATTAAAGAGTTAAATTTTGCATATGACTCAGCTGGGAAAAAGCGGAAATTGCAGTTAAATGAGCTAGAGGAAATTCATCAAGGTGCTTATGACAGTTCTCACATCTACATGGAAAGAACTAAGGGATTTCATGATAGTCAAATTTAAAGGAAGGAATTTCAGCCAGGACAATGAGCTTGGCATCTTCAAGCTCTTTGCTTCTTCATGTTTAAGTCTCCAAGAAATTCATTTTCTTTGATGACTGCAAAGACAACATGGGCAATATATTAATTAGTTTGCACCTTAGACAATTTTGACCTGTAATTCAATTTTTAGCAAACTTATAATTTACTTCACATTTTGTGAAAAATAATCTAATTAGTTCAAATAGAATAAACTAAGGCACTAACAAATATAGATTAGGGATAACAAATATTCAATAAAATGCCCTAATCAACCACTATCCACCCTTCACTTCTTGGGGTCAGGTTCCACGGCCGTCGTGTACAACTCCCCGTCTTTCTTCGTGGAACCATCTTCATCGAGCACAATGGTTGGCTGCTAAGAAGGTGTGCTAGGAGGGATGACTTGAAGGGGACCAGGATCGCCATCCACGGGAATGGTAGGTTAGCCAACCTTGCCTCCACCACCATCCCTTGCCTCCACCACCACCCTTTCTTGGCTCTGCCTTTCTCTGTTCCTTAAGAGCCCTGCTCAAGGACTCAGCTAGCCTGGAGCCTGGATTCCGTGCCCCTTTCTCTGGTGACATACTGCCTACAACACAAACTAGGTTTAGACTATCAAAATAAATTATAGTAAGGAAAGTGCACAAGAAAAGCTTGCCTTGGTTCTTGGGGGATGCGAGCTCGAACTCTACAAGTCTGAAAGGAGTGGTCAGCCTCTTACCCAACCTCCCAATGATGCCCTTCTCAACTCGGACTCTCACGATCTGCTCCAACTTCCACCCCCGAATAGGAGGTCTGGCCCACCTATCTGTAAAACCACATATACACCGTGTATTAGATCGTCAACCAATCATACAAAGGTGCACCAATTAAAAACATGCTGACCTACATGAAATGCAAGTACCCACCTGCTTGACGGAAGCAAGTCTGCACTCGAGCACCAGAGTCCACATCATCCTCTCTCAACTCCCAATTTCCTGAAGCAAAGAAATACTTGTTTTCCAAGCTTTCTTTGAAGGGTTGTTTGTTATCAAGGCACCTCATATATTCATGAAAGTATAGACATACCACCACCCTGTGCTACTTGGATGCTTCTTCAGACAATATTGGTTTGTGAATTGAGCAAAGGAAGGCTCACCAAGCCCAAGTTGCTTCCATAATACATACATGCTCAACCAAGCTATATAGACATTGGGGTTGATCTGCATGGAAGCCAACCCTAAGGTTCTAAGGAATTTATGGACATACAAGTGGAGAGGCAACCTCAAAGAACCCTGGATGTATCAAGACCGAGCCATTCGGGGGTTGACTTGCCTTCTCATCCTTTCTGAGCAACCTTAACTCTATTGTGTTTGGGATTCCACTCCAACCTCAAATTCTCAAGCTCACCCTCAGTCATCTCATTTTTACCTTATCAATGCTATATTGACCTATTTTCTCTGCTACCACCTCATCTTCCATATTTACCTCGTCATCATCATGACCCCCCTCTCCTCCTACTAGCTCGGCTTCTTCATCCTCGTCACCTCCTTCGCTCTCGTCTCTTGGATCCCAATCTCTTTCCCAATCCTCCATCCCAAACCGTGAACTACCCGACTCAGACATCTACGTGGCATGTCACATACACTAGGTCGTGTTCTAGAATGGGGACTTACCCAACTCAGATGGCGAGGTTCCTTTCTTTTAGATTCTGATCTTGTCGATGGATCGTGATGTCCTCTACCCCTTGCTTGTGTCTACTTGCACTACCTATCATTCAGTCATGACGAAAATGATATGGACACACCAATATGACCAAATTGACGACGGTGCAAATGACGCAACAACATATATTGGACATTGTGACTGTTTAGAGATTCTATTTTTCACTTGGCTTTTGCAGCAAGGTGTATGGGGGTTCATATGAAGCACATGGTGGAAGCCCAATGACTTACATCCATATATTTGGGCCATAACAACAACAACAAAAATCCCTTGATTCTCTCTTTTTCGAAGGCCATTAATCCAACATATGACTTATTGTCATGCAATTTGATTCCAACATACAACACAGAGGACGAGGGACCTTTTCACTTTGGGACTTAGGGACTTCCCCCATTGTTTCAATTGTTTTTCCTAGATTGCTCTGATTCATTATGCAAGTGGTGGCATGAAAAATATTTCACACACTTTCAACAATTTAAACACAAGCAATTACCTTGAGGAACGACTACAATGATGCAAGCTTAGATATACAAGACATATATGCAAAGAAGGACGAATCCATGGCAACGGGTACACAGAGCCACATTGTTGTTTGCAATTTCATACACAAAAAAAAAAAAAAAAAAAAAAAGAGAAACAAGAGATACCGAGATCTCAATAGCACAAGTGCACTATGTGTTCGCATCTTTTCAACAATTTAAGGTTTAGGGGGTTCCAACGAGGAAAAATGAAGAACAGCGCCTTGTTCCCAATTCCACGACATAGTCACATACGGGGTAACAAAGCTTCAGACTTTTTTTTTTTAGCATATCAAGACACATGGCCTCCTAATATCACAAGGTGGTAAACTCTTTGGTTTATCTTTACTTCAATAGCCATAATCAGAATAAAAGGCGGCAGCAAACATGAGCGGAAAGCATTTTCCATGACAAAGAAAGGCAGTTAGCAATTCATAAAAATTCTCCATGTTTCCATATGCCTGGGGACTTTTTCCTGTGTCTTAATTGTTACACCTACCCCATGTGGGTTCAACCAAAAAAACAAATATCGATTTCCTACAAATTGTCCAAGAGCATGCATAAAGTTCCAGACTTTATCAATTCACATATGGCCTCCAAATAGCAACAAGGGAGCAAAGAACAACATGACACACATGCTTCCAAAGAAAAAACAAAAGGCACCCTTTTTGGCACTACTCAAAAGCATTTGGGGTTTTTTTTGAGGATTTTTGTGACCCACAATTATGAATCAAACTCAAACAAAAAATAAAGGAAAGTGCAAATCTCTTTTTGCAAAACAAAAGGTGTTGGATGGTGCTGAGATCTTACGCCCCCGCTGGGTGTATTGGGATTGCTGGTCCTTCAACTGAGCGTCGTTACTCTCCCATTCTCTTATTCTCCAAATAGTAGCTAGGTTGGGGGCTGGTGTGTCTTCATTTTTTGCCTTTTGTTTTCGTGGTCTGACCCCAGCTCTTGGGTTGTTCTCATTTCAAAAATGGGGCTTTGTCTTGGAAAGCTCAATTTCACTTCTCCACCAATGCATACTTGCCATGTGGAGTACCCACCATTGGACATTTTCAAGCATCATATTTTATTATTCTCTTTCGAGCTAAATTCTTACTCTCTTCGCCACTAACCAAGTCCTTTCGCCAAGCTCGTTTTTAATAGAACTTGGGGGACTCTTGGTGCCGATCTGTGACATGGGGGAATATTAAAATATTATTTTACAATTTAATATTGCTAGCTCAGCCAAATTATTAAAATGCAACTCCCTACACAAACTTCTCTTGTCTGGGGACTTGGGGGACTTCTATTTGTGAGGTAAAATACCTCTAGGCCGAGCTGGGCCAGAGCATGGTATTAGTGGTCGGGCTAGGCTAGAACACGGTGTTAGTGGTCGAGCTGAGGTCGAACCTGGTCACCATATATTTTTCCACCCTGAATCGTGTGGGCTTGTGGGCCTATTGGTCCATGAGCTTGGGCCTAGTGCACATGAGGTTGATTTACATGGTGTTCACTCAAAGGACTTCTAGTCCTATAGAATTTGGGATGTTTCTAGATCACCAAGATGACTATCTAAATGGAGTCCTAGTTCAAGGAGAGTCGGTTTCCTTTGGAGTTCCACTCCAAGAAGAATTCGGTCGCCTTGGATGATATGAAAGCCTGAGGACATCCTCCGAGAAAGGTATGCAATTCTAAGCACTAGAACCCATTGTGCAATTTTGCTCTCAAACACTCGACTGACTTAAGCATCGGAGGGTCCTTGGCCGGCACCACACCAGTGTCACCCATTGAAGTTATCTTATTTTACAAGTTCTGGAGGACGACTTGGTTGGTCACACTGCCTAGTTCGGAAGAATTAACCGACCTCGATCTCGAAGAGGTCATCGTTATCTTCTGTTAAACCAATTTTAGGCACCAACAAATGATTTCGGAAATATCGATGGTCCAAACACACAAAAATTTCAATTGAAATATCGAAAAATTATCGACATCGATAAAAATTGAATAAAAACCACAAAAATTGTAAGAAAAACTTGGAAATTTTTCTTGAAACCTTGGAGGATGTTTATTTAGTCAATTATATATTACTTTATCACAAAAAATTGGAAGGAAATGCATTGCATGATGGGTTTAACTGATTTAAGTTGATTATATAGCGAGCTGACAAACACTGCGAGTGTAGAAAATATGTAGTAATTAATGAAAGAAGATTGAACTCAGTATAATCATTTATTTATGATGATTTACTACAATATTTTACACTTTATACATGACATGGTAAGATACATGAGTGATTTAGTACCACATAGAGTTCCTATAAGGTTCAAATTTTAATTATTTACACTAACACCCCTAAGGCTTTCGGCTTTTTTCACAAAACTCCTTGAGGTTTTAGAAATTATAAGAACACCCCCTGAGGTTTTAAATTGTTTTCACAAAACTCCTTTTCATTGATTTTTCATCCAAAGATTGATGATTTCATACCAAAAAAAAAATTATCCATATGACAAAGTTGGCATTTGAGATTAGATTGCATATACTTCATTGAGGTTAATTTTGTCATTTGCATAAGTTTTTTTTTTCAATGAAATTATAAATTTTTGGACAAACAATCAACGAAAATGGGTTTTGTGAAAACAAACTGAAACCTCATGAGTATTCATGTAATTTTTGAGACCTAAGGCGGCTTTGTGAAAACACAAGAAACTTTAGGGAGTGTTGTGTAAATAACTCTTCAAAAAATTTCACTGTCTTCATCATCTCAATATTATTGATATTATAGTGATATTTTAGCGATATTTTGGCCAAATGTTGCTGAAGTGTGAGAGAAATTATCGGCGTCGATATTTTCTGATATTATCATCGATATTATCGATACTTATACAATATGTGTATGGATATATTCCAAAATATCCTAGACCCGAAAAAATAAGAAGATAATTTCATCAATATTATTGATATTTTAGTCCTGGGTCATAATGATCTCTTATGATCGCAAGGTGCCCCCATCAACCATTTATTGTGGTGCGCAGCACCTGCAAAAGAGAGAGAAAAAGAGATGTCAAGACTCGATTTCGTTAAAATGTAGTTGGCTTTACGAAGGAGGGAGGGGTTGAGGAAATAACTCCGAAGATTTGATGGTAGCCACAACGACAATTAGTGATCACAACATGATAAGTTTTGTATTTATTCAAAAAATTTGGTCATCCTCCAATAAAATGAAAACTACATAACACTAAATTGAATAAACATTGTAATTAATAACTAATCATAATTAGCTTATATCATACATATGTATGAATTGGGTATATTTACTTGATAATACATTGACAATTTGGTTACAAAAATACATATAAGAAAATTTATAAATTTATAAATTTGATAAATAATAATAATAATAATAATAATAATAATAATAATAATAATAATAATAATAATAATAATAATAATTGTGTCAGAGAATATAACAATATTTAATTGAACTATTTTCATATTTTATTGAAAAGCATTATTAATATATTGAAATTAGAAAATTAATTATAAAAGAAATTGTTTAGATAATTGTTGATATTATTATTATGTATCTTTTTGTCAAGTCTTAATTACTTTCGTGTTCACAAATATTGACCAAAATTCCATTTCACCTATTAAAAGTTAACGCAACAAATAAATTCAAAATCCTAAAATAAAAAACTTGAAAATACAAAAAGAATAAAATATATGAGAAAGAATAAAAACTAACTTGAATGGTTGCAGTTGCATTGATGAAAAATATAAACTTGTTTGTGAGTAGACGTTCTTCAGTGATAAGGTTCATTTGTTAGAGTATCTACAATTATGCTCCCTATTTTCTAGTTAAAATTTAGCTAAAAACACACAAAAGTTATTTTAGGAGCTCTTTATAAAATTTGAACTCCAATCATACTCTCTAATTTAGGGAGTCATAAATACTATAGTTGTTTTTTTTTTCAATGTGATTGGTTCATCTTTATAAATATATATATATATA
Source organism: Prunus avium (assembly GCF_965620075.1). Classification (NCBI taxonomy): domain Eukaryota; kingdom Viridiplantae; phylum Streptophyta; class Magnoliopsida; order Rosales; family Rosaceae; genus Prunus; species Prunus avium. Next base: position 24,487,769 of record NC_142291.1, read on the forward strand.
TATATATATATATATATATATCAGAGAGCTTCCATTGAGGGATCCCTCAAATAAGCTTATTTGAGGGACACCCCTTGTAGGCCCCACTCCGAATTGCATTTCACAAATCCAAACCGTCTATTTTGTAGATACTCATTCAAAGATCATCTCTACAAAAAATCACTTGAATCCGATATCATTTGACCACTCAATTGTGTTTTTGAAATTTGAGTACTTTCTTGATGCATTGTTGTTCGTTGATTTTGTAGGACACAATTGGATATCGAAACGGTTTCCGATTTGTCTAATTTTTTGTAAGGATTATCTATGAATGAAGACCTAAAAAATAGATGGTTTGGATCATTGAGAAAAAAATTGTAGGGTACCCTAAAGGGCGTCCCTCAAATAAAATTATTTAAGGGATCCCTCAATAGAAGGGGACTGTATATATATATATATATAAATAGTTAGGATTAATTAAAAGTTTAAACTATGCATAAAACAAAGCAGCATTAAATTATAGAGAGCCACTAGGAGTCCTTTCTCTCTCCTAAGATTTAGGGGCTCCTAAAGATCTCCCTATTTTAGGAGGTGGATAGAGAGCATGGTTGAAGTTGTATTTTTCCAATTTCTCCCTAAAATTTGTCGAACGAGATGATTTAAGGAGTCCATTGTGGATGCTCTTACTAAAGATGGTATCTACGACTGAAAGGTTGCCCTAAGTGGTCAAATATTATGGATAAAAATTTCAATTATAATGGGCATGAAATTTGATGCTCGTAAATTTGGGTAAAACTAAATGGATTTTGTTTACAACTTAATTTATACTTAGAGCAACTCCAGCTATAAGCTGGGGGGGGGAGAGGAAATGGCATTCCAGCGAGGAGCCCAAGCCCGGGCTGGGAGTGGAACCCAGCAACCTGGGCTGGCCCGTGGGCAAGGTTGGCCCGAGCTCCAGCCCTCGTTTTGGTGCTGACGTCATTGCTACAGTAACGCTACAGTGCTACTAAAGTCCACGTGTCGCGCTCTGGGCTCTCCGATCAATTTTTTTTCTCCAATCCAACGGCAGCCAATTTTTGTGCAATAAAAAAAATTTAAAAATTACTAATTTTTTTTTTCTATAAATACCAAAATTTTATTCAATTGAGATATGAATTTTATAATAAATATTGACACGTACGAACCCAAAATATTATCCAAATTAATTGTTTAGGTAAACAAATTTGTGAAAAAAATAAAATAATGAATAGTAATTGCCCTTTGCCATGGTAACGGGTGGAAATACACAATACTATTTGCAAGGGGCAAATGGGTGGAGTTGCTCTTAGTACAATAGAATATTGTACACACAAAAAACCTATGTTTTTTTTTTTTTTTGGTTCAAAAATTACTTACCAAATATGTCATTAATAAGAATTTGATAACTATGACAGCTTGGGTAAAAAAAATATGATAACGTTTAAAATCCTAATTATATGCAAGTATGTTTTACAAATTTATGTGTGTTTGGATTTGTGATCATGGAGAGAGAGTAGAGTGAGATTGATAATACCAAAAACCATCAATGATCTTTATTGCAAAAATCCATATGCAAAGATACCATCACATGTTGAAACTACGTTGGTGTAAGGAATAGTTTCTTCTTTCCTTTATATATTATTTGCTTTCAACAATCTAGTTCGATTGAAGTAAAAACCTTTCTTCTTTTGTTGCAATCTAGGGATTGACGGATTCGAAGAAGTCACATTATCCTCAAATATAGTCCCAAATCCCCAAAATTCGTAGGCTACATAAACGGCTACAAAAAAAAGAAAAGAAAAAAAAAAGAGGTCTACACAAAGTGCCAATTCCTAAAAATTAGGCTACATGTGACCCTTTGGTCAGCCTAGGCACAATAATTGGATGGCCCCAACTAACGTCACCTAGCTGTTAGTTGACATCAGCTAGCTTTTCTTATTCATTTTTAAATCTGAAAAAAATGATTAATTTTTTAAAATTCTAAAATTTCTAAAAATTTCTAAATTTTTTTTTATAAATACTTACCTCATTCTTACATAATTTCTCACAACATCTTCATCATTTTACATATTATCCTTCCTTGGTTTCATTCTTTTACATAATTTATCACATTCTCTTCATTCTTTTACAAACTATCCTTCATATTTTTCCATTATTTTTAAAATAAGACAAAGGCTAAAACAAGAAAAAATATAATTAGAAATCTATAGGTCTAATCACGCGCCGACACGTGGATGTAAAAAAATCCTATCCCAAAATATTTTTCTATTCTAAAATATATTTTAAATAGTAGTTTAATTAAATTAACTAATAAATTTACATAATATACTAAGAATTATTAAAATATTAAATTTAGCCATTTGCTACTGGAGATGGTTAATAATAGAATTACTGACCTAATTTATAGCATTACGGACCTAATAGAATTACCGACCTAATAGATGGTTAAAAATGTAGCATGACACTATTCCTTATAAAATCATTTATTAGAGGGCTAAATGCGCGTAGAGATGACCTAACCACTTGACTACAAGTAGAGGTGTCAAATGGGATGGGCCGGCCCAGCACGACATGAGCCCAACCCATTTAAATGGGGCACAATATAGCATGAGCACGGATATTAATGGGCCGTGCTTGACACTACACGTAAGCTTGGGCCATGCTAGGCACGTCAAGAAAGCTTGGGCCGTACCGAGATAATAAAAAAATTAAAAAAAAAAGTCCAATGGACTAGACTAGACTGGCCCATAACTCGATATGGGCCGTGCTTGGCCCTAGCCCGCTTCAAGCATAGTTCGAGCCCAGTACGAATCTTTGCCTCCTTATCTTCTTTCATTATTTTATTATTACCTTACATTATTTAATAATAGAATTACTGACCTAATTTATATATATAATGTTATATTAATAATAGTAACGTATAGATGTCAATGAAATCTCCTGGCCCCGTCTTCCACCTGTTTTTAGTTTCTCTTTTTCTTTTTTTTGATGATAAGCGATAGAATATTATTGATGTAAAAAAACTAATACAAGAAGTTTGAACTCGTATCAAAGGCAAAGGATATTCCTTGGTCAGGAATTACAATCCTCGTACAGTACATCATAAATAAAATCAGGAGGTTCCTTGAACCAGTATAGAGAACCCCCGAACCAGGATATTCTTTGTTGCTGGAAGTTAGTCCCCTTCTTACCCAAAAAAAAAAAATTGTAACGTATACTACATTATATATATATATATATATATATTCACATATCTTTCTTTATATTTTATTAATAATCACCTTTGAATATTAGTGTTTTTTTTTTAATGTGCATGTTTCTTAAATCAAGCAAAATGAGTGATTGGGCCCGAGTATGGGCACAACTGGATCACTAGCACGGCTCGAGCACATCACGACCCAATATGAACTTGAATTTTGGGCCATGCTGGAATCAATAGTTTTAATAAATGGATCATTATGACAGAACACGATCTAATTAATTAAATGGCATGGCACAGTTCGGCATGAATAACTTAATGACACGAATTGAAATGACCTGTTTAACACCTCTACGTACAAGGCCATTGCAAAGTAAATTGTTTAATTGACTTACACTAAACTCTCCTATCAATAAGGCAGAGGGCATGATGACACACCACCATTTCCAAAGTATAAATTGTAAATTTGGTTGTTTTCATTATTGCTATTTTATGTACACTCTTATAGTACTTATTATTTTAATAAAGTACCTATTCTTTTTTAAAAAAAATTTAAAAAAATAAAACTAATGGAAATGCCCATTAAATTGACCCCTAAAAAGTCTCTGTAACAAAAATCTATAAAATTGTATCATAAAATTCTAACAAACTTTCATTATTCAATCGAAGTCAATTAAAATCTATGAAATTCACCAAAAATTCAAAAATTAAAAGTAGGGATCCGTGGAGCCCCCAGTCTCCCCCACTTCTTCCCTCTTATTTTTCTGGCGAGAACTCTTTCTTCTTCCATTTCAAGTTAAACTTGTCTTGTACTCTTCTCGACCTCTGTTTGTATTTGTAACCCAAATACTAGCAAACGTCTTCAGCATTTCTGTTTGCGAGTTTTGAGTGGCTCGGCTTCATGACACGGCGGTTCACGTCCGACTCCGAGTCTCCGAGCAAGCGATTCCAGGCATTCGAGTTCAACGCCGACGACGAGGTTGTGGAGAAGCAGTCCGCCAAGATGATCGCCAAATTCCGAAACCTCATGAAGCCCAGGAACAGGAAGAGCACGAAGAACAAGTACCTCGATTCCCCTATTATCAAGTACAAGTTCCTGCAGTGCCGTGAGTTTGTTTCTCTTTTCTCGTTGCGTTTTGAATTGTGGGTAATCTGTTTGGTTAGTGGGAAAATTACGGAAAGAAAAGAAAATAGGGAAGGGAATTTCGGAAATGGATTGTTTTGGCCCTGAGAATTATGCCTATTAATCAAGTTAGCAAGTTCTTTAGCTTAATTAATTGAGTAAATCAGTTATTTATGTATCATCTGTACTCACTATGCACTTGTATCAGTTACCAAGAATCTTGAAAAGGAATTCAGAAATGAACCGATTGATGTTGACACTGGAGGTAGTCGGGTTATCACTGCCTAAAACTCAAATGTTATTTTTTAAATTTATTGATGTTTAGTTTTGCTTAAGTTTCTTTACTTTTTGTGTAGTTGCACATGGAACAAAGACTCCACAAAAGGAAATTACCACTTTGTTATTAGATGATGATGCTACTGATGTGGGCACAGTAGCAGATGGTGGTGCTGCAAGAGAGGAGATGCCCGGGTTGGATGTCTCTGTGGTTTCTAGTTCTCCAAACCATGAAGTAAGTATTCATACTTATCTCAAAGATTTTTATGTTGTATTTCTTGCTTGGGTGAGTATGTTTTCAGCCAAATGTACGACCTTAAAGCAATTGTAATGGGCCTAAACTTTAAAATGTCACTATACTTGGTTACTCTCTTATTTGCTAGACTCAAAATTTTACCCCTTTTTATGGGAATGTCCAATGTGGATCTTAATCATATTGTTGATAATGACTTCGTTTGAAATTGTTGCAGAAAAAGCAAGTATGTGCAATTTCAGATGATGATGAGAGGATTGAAATGCGTTCTTCATCAACTCTGGTCTCAAGTCCTTCAACATCTGAAGGTTTCTCTTTAATTTTTCTGCCATAAAAATCTGTACATAATCAAGTATTGTTGGTGCCTTTTTTCTCTCACAATTTTGTGTCTTTCATTTATCTTACCCCAAACTTTCTGCATAATTGTAGCTCCATTAGAAGAACAAGAATCATACCCTGGTTCTGGTGGATATGAAATTGTAAGTGTGTTTCCTTCCCCCTTATTATTTTTGATATTGTCTTTATTGGTGGTTTTCTAAGAGCCTAGATAAGGAAATTGAATCTTGTTTTGATGAGTATGAGAAACATAGAAAATAGGTGGAGAAAAAAGACGAGACATAATTATAGACTATTGAATTAATAAAAAGTTAAAGGTTAAAGGAAAATTCCCTGAGGTCGTTTTTGGTCAGAAAGTGGGATATCTTCTCATACTGACATTCTTGACGTTGGAGTTTGGTAGAGGCCAAGTCCATCAAATTTTATTCAAATCCCTGTATCACCCATGCACCATCAAATTTGAATTGGAAGTTATGTTAGAGATATGCCTAAGAGGCTGGTAGTACTACCTTTTGACTTGACACTATTTGACCCATAGCAATTGGAAACCTTAATTATTGCCTTTTTAAGACCATTTCCTGTTTTAATTCTGGTGCTGTACTGATTAATTTGGCCACAAGGTGTCATTATTGGGATTTAGTGCTCCTCTGTTTTCCCTTCCAGTCGGGAAGTGTGTATTGGTGGGAAGTGTATTTTCCCCTCCAGTATGTCACCTTTAAATTTGCAATTTGTAAACAAAAATAAAGATGCATGTGAAACTATATGTTTGGAGACTCCTGGCAGACAAGTATTGAGGTATGTAACCACATAGAAAATATATGAGAAATTTGTTCTGAATTTGATATCTATGTGTTAGCGGCTATTCTAGTTTTCAGTATGTTTATACACATTTCCTGGATGTTGCCCCAATATTTGAAGACATTAATAATTAGTTCTTTCCACTCTAAGCGATTTCTAACTTTAAATTGGATTTGTTTACCCCCTCCCCCCAAAAAAAAACCTTTAAAGTACATGCTTGACTCTGAGGTCCATGCCCAGGATGTACTTGTTATGCGATTTATTGTACAGAGTCTACGGACAGGGAATCAATAGCATGTCACTATATGTAAAGGTTATGGCCAGATAGATGTTGAAATGTGATTAATAAAGTATAAATTTTATATCCACAGATCACATGTTAGCACATTCTTTCAAGTAGTTGTATTGTGAATTTAGTGGTGCATGTTAAGGCAACAAACAATCACATTCTATTACAGCTGCTGTTTCCTTTGCATTAGGGAAGTTACAGAAAAGTATATTAAAAGGATATGTGTGTGTGTGTGTGTGTGTGTTTACATAATGATATGGTGTAAATAAATCAGATTTTACTCCATTTTAGAAATTTTTATAGAATTTATGTACACTAATATTTGACAGCATCTCAGTTAAATTTTCCATGTTGCTGTGTTAGTCTAGAAGGTTCAACTATTAATGGGACATTGGGACCAAGGGACATATGATATCTTTGAGTGGAAAATTGGTTATATCATGGAGATTGAGTCAGAATGGTGTAGATTTATCTAATTATACACGAGGTTTTTTTAACCTTGTATATGAGCAATTTGATAATTTGCTTGTTGTAGGTTGAAACAGCTATAGGTGACCTTCAACTTGAATCAAGGGATTCTAGAGCAGCTGCAAATGCATATAAAACTTCAGGTTTGTGCATATTTAGATAAATGGTGATGGAGCTATCTTGTTTTTGTATTGGATGGAATCATATAATTTCTTTCCTTTGAACTGCTTTGTAAAATGTGAAACATTGCATGGTTACTGGAACAATTTCTTGTGAAATCCTAGATTGAGCACGTAATGTTTTTCAGTGTACAATTCTATGCAGTGTACACTTGATGTTAAGAAATGACTTAAAGTAGCCACGATTCTGTGAGCTAGTCCCTTAAAATGAGGGTCCCATAGAAAAAAGAAAAAAGAAAAACGAAAAAGAAATAGCTTAAACAAGGATGATGGTCATTAAAAAACTCTTCTTGCAAACAGTTATTCTCTACTTTACAAGCTGCCTAGCGACAAGATGACCGTATGAGGCAATCTGTTGATAACTTAGCTAAAGTTGAAATTGTCATCAATTTCCTACGTTTGTCTCCTATCCTGAATATTGGGATCAGATCCTAGCTTCACTTTGTCATTGCAACAACTACAATCACCCTATGTTAGCTACCTTACTATGTGCGGCACTCATGTGCCTCCACAAAAACTGCTAGCACCACCAAACATGTTGTGTGTAGAATGCATCAATAGAATAAGAACAACTCTTTAAAAATATTTTTGGAATGCTCAGATGGATAAGTATCTAGAAGCTATCAAAGTTGAGATTGGTTAAATGTAATGTCAAGTTGAAATGATCTAATTTCAGATTTTAACATATTGAGTTGATTATAAAGGAGTGGGTTCATCCTAATTAAAGTTGAAAATTTTATATTATTTGGATGAGTTTCAATTTTTAATAAAATTTTGTTTCGCATAAAACTAAAATCTCTCTGTTTTTTTATAAGTGCTTCTATCTTTTCAAAAAGCTAACCCTGTAGAAATGTTCCTTTGTGTAATATTTCACTTTATAGTCATTATCTTTTTAATTATAATGCCCTCTATTATTGCATGCAGGAGAGGAAGCAATCAGTTCATTGGATGCGAGATATGGGGATGTGTGGATCCTTGATTTTGAGTGAGTGCTCAACTGGCGCAGTAAATTCTTTTTTATTATTTTTACATTGAATCCGTGTGACTGTTCATCTTTTTTAGTTTCTATAATTTACAACTGAAACAGGGTTGATGCTATAGTTGATTTATTATGTATAAGTTTTTGGCAAAAAGTCACTTTTGGTCCCTGTAGTTTGCTGGATTTCCCACTTTGGTCCCTTTGAAGTTTGATATCCATCGCAATTCAAGGACACTTCCAAATTTCTGTCCAATTGCATGACTGAGTAAGCACGTGCCTCACACGTGGAGGGGTATTTCTGTCTACTCATGCCATATACCTTGGTGCTCCTCTAAAATTTCGATCCTAAGTTGAGATTTCGTTCAATTCCTATAGGATTCAGAGTGAGGGCAATTAGAGAGTGAGGAATTTTGATTCAGAGGTTGAAGAAGTGGCTCATCTTGTTGTGGGAGACTGAAATATCCCTACACGTGAGGGGCACATGCTTATTCCATAACAGAATTGTACGGAAACTTGGACGTGTCCTTGAATTGTGATGGGTGTCGAACTATAAGAGTTAAATTTCCAAAATTGGAAAAATCCGTCAAACTACAGGGACCAAAAGTGACTTTTTCCCTAAGTTTTTTAATTATTTTTTATAATAATTTTGATTGCTATAAAATCTTATAGTACCTGTTTAGCCTCTCATCTCATTCCAAGGTTAAAACTTGATGTATTTTCAAATACCAGAGGAATGTATATCTGTTTTTTTTCTCTTTCTTTTCTTTCTGGTATACTTCATCCATTATATTTTAACATTTGTACATGTTTTGGTATTTAAATTTTGGCTCATTATTATTAACTATAAGTTGATTAACTTTGATAGTATCAAATCTCACACATTTTTGCTTCTTTATGATATCTGTTGATGTAGTTTGTTTGTCGTAGTTTCAGTAAGCCTTTTGAAGATGTTATCTATCCACAAGGGGATCCTGATGCAGTTTGTATAAGTAAGAGAGATCTTCAGCTTCTACAGCCAGCAACATTTATTAATGACACTATAGTTGACTTTTATATTCAGTAAGTTTGACCTGGCTCCTTTCAAGTCTTTCTTATTTTGGGCATAAATTTGAAGTTGTACGTATTCATGTTGCAGGATCTTAACATTATTCACCTTATAAACTTTCATTTTGTCATCCTTATGGATTCGGTGTTGGTTATGGCTATCTCTTGATTGTTTACAATCTTTATACAACTCATGTGGAGTCCACAACAAAGCCCCCAATTTTTAGGTCAGGAATCCGGTTTTTATTAGCAACAAGTATTTTATACCTTATAATTGGAAACATGATATGGGCATTTAGAAGTTAATTGGAGATTATGGAAACTGGAGAAGATATATATAATGACTCTGCTTAGAAAGTGACAGTGCCTTGCAATCGTAATGGTTTTGGATCAGTAGATTTCAAAATTTGAATGCTGTAGATGAACCTATGATATTCTTTGCTTGAAAGAAATTGACTGCATATGGTCTTTGAGATTGGTAGGTTTCTAGTATCAGATAATAATTGTATTCTATTATTTGATTGGAAAGGAGTAGCAGGTTTTTTAGGACTAAGGAGGAGAGGAAGTTCATTTCATAGTGTAACTAGTACGAGGAATTCAGTGAGGAATCTGTTTCTTTTTTTACTTAATATCAAAATGGAACAGTTAAAAGATATACATGCAATGAGGTTGTAGCTTCTAGTTCCTCTTTTATATCTGACTACTTCCACATAGTAAGAAATTCTGATTTTGACTTATTGGCAGATACTTAAAAAGTAAAATTCAACCTGAGGAAAAGCATAGGTTCCACTTCTTCAATAGTTTTTTCTTTCGGAAACTTGCTGATCTAGACAAAGATCAACCAGTTGCTTGTGAAGGAAAGGAAGCATTTCAGCGCGTTCTTAAATGGACAAGGAAAGTGAATGTTTTTGGGAAGGATTACATTTTCATTCCTGTAAACTACAGGTGAGAAAGTGTGTTACATTGTTTTTCATGCAGATTGGAGAGTAATCCAATGATACCAACTTCTTAATATGAATTATTACCGCATCTTCTGCAGACTGCACTGGAGTTTGATTGTCATCTGTCATCCGGGTGAAGTAGCTAATGTTGAAGGCAAGACCTTTTATGATTTGGATTTATGTCTTGTATGTACCATGGTTATCTCTATTTCAGTTTATTTTCTCTAATTATCTTGCAGATGAGGAAATTGAAAGTTCTCCCAAGGTTCCGTGCATCTTGCACATGGATTCAATTAGAGGAAGTCATAGAGGCCTCAAGAATCTTGTTCAAAGGTAGCTTTTGATAGCACAGCTTCATGATCAGTCTCCTTCTGGTCTATTATTTGCATCATAATGTTATCCGTTTTCTTTTTTTTTATCCTGGCCATGTATCCGTATTATGTAGTATCTTCAACAAAAGCTGTTATGAATTTGTATATGCCTCTATTTTAGTCGTTAGATTACAGTCAGTTGATGGGGAAATTGAAATGTCCATCCAGAAAATGATAAAACCGATAAAAGTAAAGGTGAAGCCTGGTGTCATGAACTAACAGTCAAGGATGTATGGATGTGTGCATAAAATTTTACTACTTTATCAGTGTCAATTTGCAACCCTGTCCCATGTTTTGAATCCTCAAAAGGAGGCCATACTGGTCCTCTGTGAAAAGTCAATACAGATAAGTTGGTGACTCTTTTACATTTCTTATGAAAAGAATTAAATATTTTTTTTAATGCAGAGGTAGTTCCATGGATTGGTGGTTTTGTAATTTAATGTGAATGTATCTGATAGTATTCCCTACTGAGCCAAGGTTTCTCAAAATAGCCCTAGAACAGAGGAAAAACCTGCTGATGGATTTGTGGCTTATGGTCACCTTGTAAGCTGTTATGTGAACTTCTGTATGAAAAAAATTCATTCCCCTTAACTCATTGTAAAATTTTCTTTTGGTACAAATGATGCCTAAGGACTGGGGTGGAGGAGGGGCAGATTCAAAATCTGGCCGTAAGTTTTACTAACAAAATTTAAAAAAAAAATAACATTTGCATAAGCTCACAACTTGAGTTGTTTGATCTATAATACATTATGGCATAACTATAGAATTCTTATTATCTGAATGATATGCTATAATTCTGAAGTATGTGTCCTCATGCTGTTTGAGGCTAAGGATCACACCGATTGCCCTAATATTTAATAATGTCGTGAAATGACAGATACCTATGTGAAGAGTGGAAAGAGAAGCATGGTGGGACAGCAGAAAATGTTTCTTTGAAATTTCTACATTTGCGATTTTTCGCATTGGAGGTATCCTTATGTTTTTTTTTCAGTGAAATCCATTATCATTTATTAAGGAACAAAAACTCTTTCTGCTGAAGATATCTATTTTTCCCATAAGGGGTAATCTTTTTGACATAGTTGTCTAACACGGTACTAGAGTTCAGATTGTTGGAGGTCCTGGGGTTGAAACCTCTAATCTGCCTTTCCCACTGGTGTTGACCAGTACCCTTGTTGGCTTGCTTGTGAAAACATTTTAGACGCTTTAGTTTTATTTATTTTGATTGGAGGGAAGTTACGTATTGATTGTTCTGTGTATACAGTTAGTTTTAGTTCTCTTTTATGGACATTGTTGTCTATCATTCCTTGTGCTGTTTTCTTCTTAATAAAGTTCTGCATATTAGAGAAAAAGAAATTATTGTTTGCTTGACTTTTTCTTTTCTTCCAAATTGATTCAGCTGCCACAGCAGGAAAATTCATTTGATTGTGGTCTCTTTTTGCTTCATTATGTGGAACGTTTTCTGGAGGAAGCTCCTGTTGAGTTTAGCCCCTTTAAGAAGTTCTCCAACTTTGTAAGTGATCCTATCTCCTTTCAGCATAGCCTTAAACTTAAAATTATACATGTTCTGTTTCTGTTTTGTTTCCAAGACCTGTAGGGATGATACATTAAAGGAATTATTGGCATAAAGCTTTTTTGCCCCCACCCCCCACAATCATATTGTCAATGTCACATGCACCAAGCATATTATAGTTATATTTATACTTATATATGTAGGCACGTGAACATCACCAATTTTAATCAAGATAAGTTGGTCAGATTCTCATTATGCCTTCCTGCAAGATTTTTGCATTTGGCATGCCATTTTCTGACCCTGTGGCAGGGAACCCATCTAAGATTGCACCCCTGATGAGAACAGGCAGATACGGCCTAAGAATAATTGTTCTCTACAATTTCCTTGTGTTTTGGATGTGGAGGTAGGGAATCCACAGTTCTTGTACCCTGCCAAACTGGACTAGATAAAAATCTGTTCTTTGTTCACAATAGAAAAAACTAACAGTTCAAATTCTTTTTCATTGGAGAAAATCTACAGATGCATTTAACATGTTGTTGCTCCTTTTTTGTCCTTTTATCTTGTACGTATAATTTTCTATCTACACGAATTTTCATTTAATATGCTACAAACATGTTATAATTTTTCAGCTAAACAAAAATTGGTTTCCTCCTGCGGACGCTTCTGTCAAACGGTTTCAGATTAAGAAGTTAATATGTAAAATCCTTGAAGATCATTCTCAGGAAACTCTTATAGATGATTGTATTGATAAAGTTCCTTCCTCTCAAAGGCCCAACAAAACACACAAGGAAGAAACTGGCATAAAGTTTCCTGAAGAGATGCCCAGTCCAACAAAAACATTTGATGTAAATTCCTCTAGTTCCAATGCATGTGGGATTAAAACTTCGTTGTTGGAAGCTTCTCCTCCTATACAGGTATGGTCTTTTAGAGAATCAGTATTGGTTTTGAAGGAGTAATATAAACCGAGCACTTGTCTCAGGTTGGTTTCTGATACATATTATCTGCAGATTGCTGCTCGTAATCTGAGTTTGATGTCGCCAATAAAGGTAATCCTTTGTTTTCTTACTGATGAATCTAGAAGTTCCTTTGGTCTTTGGGTGTCTTAGTACCAGTTCGCTAGTTGGTAACATGTTGAGACTTGAAAAGACCTTTATGTGGAACTTGGCTGAAATATATTGTTGGGTGGCACTAGGAGCATGCTTCGCCAAAATTATAAGCTGTTCATATACCTGTTTGACCATGTTACAGGCCATTTCTACTTCTGCACATGGTCGTACTTGTGCTTTGTACTTATTTTATAGATCTCAAGTCTTTAACAACACAACGCTTACCAACACAGCCAAAGATAAGTGACATTCATGCAAATGACATTGACCCAACTGGAAGTATAAAGAAAATTATTTAACTATTTTGGTACAAGAGTATTTTGTGTAGAAACGACCACAATACATTGCAGAATAGCAACCTCCAAAATTTTTGATGTACAAACATGAAAGTGATAAACACACTCTGTTAGCGTCCAATAGTTTACCAGATACTTTCTATGTTGCATAAGGTTCCCAAAGAGTTCTCCTGATCATAATCAAGCATTAATGAGTAACACTGAATGGTGATATGGATTCACCAATAGTATTCTGTTACCAAAGAAGAGTACCCTCTGATATGAGCATGCATGCTCTTGGAATTTGCTTGCTCTATTGTTTAATCTTGTAGTTGGAGAGCCATGATATTGGTCTTAAACTGGTTGCAAATATTGCCTAACCAACTAAAATGTATGCACTTTATGTTGCTTGAAAACAGGAAGTTGAAGATACTGGGGATCAGAGTGCTGATTCATCAGTCGACATGGAAGATTGTGAACAAGGCTCTGGATCTGATTCTGAATCCTATTTCTTTAAAGGATTGAGTATCTCGAAAACATCTTCGAAGCATAGATTCTCTAAGCATATTGGAGATGCTGTTGATGGGAACCCAATATCTCAGACATCCAGTGCAGATTGCTCGATTATGGAAAATGAGGCATTTGACTATCCAAGGAAAACAGATACATCTGAATCTTCTTCAAGTGATGATTTCACAGCTTGTGTTGTGCTGGATTCTGAAGAGGAAGATGACAATGAGGTTCAATATTTATCTTCCACTCTAGAAGACCAACCTTCATTCCATCAAGTAACTGACTCAACTAAAATCATAAATCCGAAAGAGATTATGCCTTTGAGTAGTAAGGATCCAGTGTCAGATTCCTCCAACCAACAGGCTTCAAAGCGGCTACGGCTCACTCTTCGTGTAGATAGATGACGAAGACCTACTAGGAGCCTCATGAAAAAGTTGCATTTGTGAAGGTCATGTTGTAAATAGAGTAAGCGATATTTTACTGTGTTATCGATACTGCATAGCAAAAAGAAGTGTGAAGGGTAATAAGAGAATCGTACCGTACACTTGTATAGAGAGAGTTGGGGGGGAAGTAACTTTCTCTTTTATTTTTGTTCTTTTTTCTTGGGTCAAGAGGGAAAGTTACTTCTCAAAATACAAATATAGCAAGTTTTGTATTCATATTAAAAACACTTGGACGAAAATATTACCCTCCTCTTACATGAAAATGCGAATAAATTTTAAATTAATAACAATCCAACAGAACTCACAAGTGGTAACCATAAGTACACAAGTTAAAATAATACTCAAAGGAGTACTAGTACATGATCAGAAAGAAACACACGACAAATGATATTACAAATATGTATTTAAATAGTGAAACAAATTAACTAAAACAAATATTTAAGAATATTCAAGGAAGGGTGGTTTTGTAGGGTGGAATGAGAGAAGGGAGGGGTGTTTCCTTGGGGAGGGTTGGGATGGAGGGCAATGTGGGCTTAGGTATGTCAGCTGGGAGATGGGGAAGAGGTGGAATTTCAGGCAACTTTGGCAACTCAGGCTTTGGCAAAGTTGGGAAATTAGGAATTGGTGGCAATTCAGGCTTTGGAAGCTCAGGGACATGGGGCTCTTCTGCCAACTTGAGACCTTCAGGCTTTGGCAAAGTTGGAACATGGGGTACCGGTGGCAGTTCGGGCTTCGGCAACTGGGGCAGCTCAGGCTTTGGCACCTGTGGCATCTCAGGCTTTGGCAATTGTGGCAGCTCAGGTTTTGGCAAAGTTGGGAAAGTGGGAAATGGTGGAAGCTCGGGCTTTGGAAGCTGGGGCACTTGAGGGAAGGAGTTAGTCTCCAGAAGAATGCGAGCCCCTGCAACCATTGTTTTGGAGCTCATTGAGGACAAGGTAAAAACCAAAAGTAGTGGAAAGACGAAGGCCGGGAGGCCATGAAAGGCCATATTTTGCAGCTAACTGATGATAATATTGGATGTATAGGAGGAAGGAAAGTTGTAGTTGTTGGATATGAGTTGTTGTGGTTTTGCTTTGGACAGTGAAACAAGTATTTATAGATACAACTTGGATGGATTTTGAGGTCTCAGATACGGTTTGGTCAAAGGGTGTTTGGTGTTGTTAGTTCAACTTCTGAACTGCAAATACTTCCATTTCATAACTTCCACAACTATATGTATTGCATGGACATCTATTAAGTCTTGGGAAGATATAAAAGGAGCAAGTATTCCAACCAACTTTGTTCAAAGCCCGCTCGTTTCATATTTTATGTTATCTTTTTATCCTAAAATGCACACAAGTCATTTTCCCCTCAACGTAGAGTGGTAATAGTTTGTTCAATCAATACTAACTCTTAGTATAATGGTTCCAACGGTGAAAGAGGTTTCGAGTTCGAATCTCATTCAAATTATTAAGGAAAAATATTGTTCAATCACTTCTAAAAGAACCAAATTTCATGGCAACTCATGTAATATTCTCTATGGATTGGACAAATTATGTATAGAATATGCATGGAGTGCACGTATCAAAGTACTTCTTATATTGACAACTTAGCCTCTTTTCTCATGAAAATAGGTCCATTGTTGGTTTCCCTTCGTTTTTTGACATTCTTTTTCATTTTTTCTTGGGTCATGAATCAAATTCCTCCCAACATCCTTGTTCATTTTGGGGTTCACAGTGCAATATTTTTAGTTCTTAGGCTTCAGGGTATTAAGAAATTGATAATTTTTCAATGTAGCATATATTTCCTAAAATGTGAAAATAAAAAAAAATATTTTTTTTAATATTAATATCTTTTTTTTTAGATTGGTACTTTAAATGTCTTGTTGATGTCTTTATTTGTACCGTTGAAGTTTATCTCACGAAGTTTCTCTTTGATAAAAAAAAAAATAATAATAATTTCTTCTTTTTTGTTCTTCTTTCCTGTTTTTATTGAGTTGGAACTATGACCAGTTGACGTGGTATTACTGCGTCAAATAATAATAATTCCTCTAATTCACACGTGTGTGGGACGGCTAACTTGTATTTGTTTGTCTATTCCATCTCTGAAAAAAACCATCTGAAACTCCGCGAACAGAGAGAAATAGCGAGAGAGAAAGAGAGAATGGGTGACGATAACGTGAAGGCAGAGGCTTTGGAGATACTCGGAATGTTCCAAGTCCTTCCGAGATTGGTTGTCTTTGACCTTGATTACACTCTCTGGCCTTTCTATTGGTACGTCCTTTTCTCTTTTTTCCCACTACAACCTGTTTGGTTTCCGAGAAAACTCAAGAAAAGTTATGTTTTTCCCCAAGGAAGCAGCGAAATGCTCGATTCTGTTCTCTTTTTGTGTTGGTTTATGTATAACCCAGATGACCAATGAATACGTTTAGTTGAATTTTCCCCTATAATTTGCTTTTCCTGTCATCTTTGAAATTTTCTTAGACTCTTGTGTATCTTTGAAAGTTTTTTTTTATACCTAATCTTCATATTTGTAATATACATTTTAATTTTTCTGGAGGATAAAATTAGTTTTGAGTTTTAACTACTGCTGCTTGATTATAACATTGGAAGTGAACACCCATAGCATTGAGCCCATGCATGTTCTCTATGGGTCAATGAGTTTCCCAGTTCAATTTTTAGTATTATTTTGTGAGAAAATGCATTAACACCCAAGTTTAGGAATTGGTCTAGGCAACAGCAGTGGGGTGAGATTTTGGAGGGTCTAGGCTACCCCCATTTGTAGCCTATAGCTAGCTATACATGGACACAAAGAAAAGAAAAGAGAATCCTTGAATTAAGAAATATGCCTAACATATTAGTACTGTTTAACATGTTCTCTTGTAACTCATTGTTTACAAATTTATGTTCAGCCTCGACTTACATCTGTGTTCTTTTTGCAGTGAATGTCGCTCCAAACGTGAAATGCCATCGCTTTATCCCCATGCTAGAGGTATATTGTATGCACTGAAGGAAAAGGGAATTGATCTTGCCATTGCTTCTAGGTCTCCAACTGCAGATATAGCAAAGACATTTATTGACAAATTAAGCATCAAGTCAATGTTTGTAGCCCAGGTGATACAGCAGAGCACTTTTCTTTTTCTTGGTGTTTTCCCTCCTTCAGACGATATCTTTTCTATATTCCTTTTTTTCTTTAATGTTTCAATTGGGATTAAGAGAGCTGGCCAAAGACATGCTGACTGTAAATCTAGTAATTGAATTTTACTTTTTATTTTGATTTTTTGGTTATACAGGAGATCTTTTCGAGCTGGACACACAAGACAGATCATTTCCAGAGAATTCATACAAGGACTGGGGTCCCCTTCAACTCAATGCTTTTCTTTGATGACGAGAATAGGAACATCCAAGCGGTAAGATTATGCCTGCCTTTTCACCATAATCATCGTCTCCCTTTGGCATCTTGAAATTAATATGAATCAAATTTAAAAATACATGACTTTTGCCAAAAGATTTGAAGTGAAGAAAAATGAAGAAAAAATGTTTGAATTATGAACTTGTTAGTGCTTCAAATTTTTATACTTGTGGAGGTTTTATATTGGTATGGTAGCACAATGTGTAAAGGAAAAAATCATCCTGTCATTGGGTAAGGTGAAGCTAAACTTCTGTGCATTCAAGAGAAGTGATTTGGGGTTAGTTTTTTAAGTTTTAACAACACACATGCAGACTTTCTGCAGCCCACATAGGTAAAGCTGAAAAAGGAGATTACAGGTCTAATCATAGGCAATTATGTCGACACACAAGGGCTGGTGTGAAACCAAAAGAGGCATTTGTGCTGCAGAAATAACCCCACCCTTTTCCCCTGCCATTTTTGCTTCTTCTTATCAGAAACCACTGTTTATCTGTAGTGTGACAAAGATTGTTCGGTGCCAAGAGATTTTGTATTCAGAATATTCCTGGCCTTGGTTATATCCTCAATTTATATGAGACTTGAATCTTGCACCCATTTATCAACACTTTGTGATGGTATTGACAGGTTTCAAATATGGGCGTCACAAGCATTTTGGTAGGTAATGGCGTAACTGTTGGAGCATTGAGGCAGGGTCTTACAAAATACTCTGAAAATGTGAATGCATCTGAGAAGAACAAGCAGAAATGGCGCACAAAGTTCTCCAAAAATTCAAGTTCATCTGAGCAGAATGAAAAGAATTGAATCTTCCATAGATGTTGAATGACGTACAACTTCAGAAGTATTGATTTGTTCTTGTATTGTCAGGGATTATCGTGTGACGTGTGACAAGCGCATCCCTGTTATGATAACGATTTGTTGTATCAATTATCAAGAAATTCTCTAGACACTCCCCTGTAGCATCTGCCTCATCTCTAGACACTCAAGACGATGGTCAAGAAACTGTGATGTCATCCTAAAGTAGTATACGTATTTATTCGTTTACATATACACATAAGAACAATAAACAACTCCAGGGCTGAAATATCCTGTTCGAGTTTAGTTAGGTATTCTAAAAAGGGATTTGGAGATTGCCACAAATAGTTCAAACGTGCTCGAAAAGTGAAACAATAATCTAAAATTCTGCTTGGGCAACTGTTGTAACATGAAGAGAAGTGCTCGGGGAGCTTGTGAAGCAGGAGAGTAAGAGCATAGAAGTGAAAAAATCACCTGCTTACAGGGGTTCCTTTTACGCATCTATTCAAGGCTTAATTCATGGTTTTTTTTTTTTAATTGAAAGAAATGGAGACAAAATGGTGAAATGATCATGAAACATGCTAAGGAGAAGTCTTTGTTGCAAGCAAAGGCCCCCAATTGATCTCTATGAGCTGAATCTGTAGAAGACGAGGTTTCAATTTGAAAACCAGGATGAATTTTACTGATTGCGTTTGAAAACAAGTGATCCAGGATTCGGAATTGAAGAATTTAATTTCAGGTACATTATTTATTCTCGCATGCCGGAAGGAAAAGGATAAAGTTGGCACCATAGCAAAGCTCATAAGTTCTTTACACAGACACAGCTCTGAGAATATAAATGGACTCATACAACCGCACAATTAACAACGACTAGGCTCCTATATTCCCAAAAACAAAAGAGGGGCTGGCCTATTGCAACGCTTTGTGGTAACTCATACAACATACAGCAGAATATTACAAAATATTTGTCTGCCCTTCCTTGCCAACAGGTTCAAGCTCAAAGAGGTCTCGAGCCTTTTTTCCAAATTTCGAGTAACAGAACTTAAACTTCCTGCTATTCTGGCCACTGTACACAAAAGAAAGCTATTACAGTCAAATTTCCTACAAACTATTGATACATGAGAATTTATTCATCTTAAGAATTTAATCGTGGCATGATTACTCCTCTTCTCATGAATGAAATCACCTTATCCAACATAAAGGATGATGGATTTATGTGCTAGTTCCAGATTCTAGTAGCCCTCTACATTATAGTGTTATTAGCACACTTCCTCTGCACTAAAACAATGTATTAAGTCCCTCATCACATCGATTACGTCAGCTTCATTATGCAGTCAGCATGATCAACGGCTGTGGGAAATCCCTATACAATATGCATCCTATATCTAGCAAGTCGCCTATGCTTACATCAGTTTCATGTTCAGCAAATTTGCAAAGTGCTTCACTACATTGTAGCACTTACTAAAATATGCTTCAATGAGATGCTGAGAGCGTGAAACAGAACACACCACTCAAGGATACTGGAAAGAGCTCTGCTCTCTCTTCCCTTAAGTTAAGGAAGGACTTTCTCTCAACATCAAAGCACAATCTCTTAAACACAGAGATTTTGATCCTGCCATGACCCAATGCAGAATATGCATACTAAGGGAGGGGGGTGGGTTACATGAAAAACGACTAAATCTCCCAGTATATTAGCTAAAAATGTCTTTTATAATATATGAAAATCAAGAAAAAAATCATATGTTCACATTTTAAAACACATCATGGGTTTCTGAATTACCTTGTGCTCCAGTTAAAACTGCATTTCTTCTCTTGATTACAACTGCCGCTGATTCAACTCTTTCAGTGGTGATCTTCCAGCACTAGTGTCAAGTTTTTTTGCTGAGGCAGAGAAAGAAGCGTTTGCATTCTCTTCACTAAAATCATAGAGCTCATCATCCACTGTCAAATTCATTGCTGGTCCCACCTCTACCTTAGACCTTTGCAACATTGTTTCTAAAAAATTCATCATCTTCACATCATCACAAGTGAACTCACCAATATGATCACAGAATTCTTCCATGTGAACTAAAAGTTCTTCCCTTTCTTTTGATAGCTTTGTGGTGTATTGAAGGAGAACCCCTTTTTCAAACTCAAGCTGCTTGACTATGCCTTCCAGTCTCCTGTGTTCACCCATCAGTTTATCATTTTCCACTTTGTTGGCTTCCAATAAAGCCTGAAGTTCCTCTTCTTGTTGTTTTTGAGTAAACAAGGCTTCCTTCTGATGGATCAATCTTTGGCCCAAACCAGATACTTCCTCCTCCAAATCAACAATTTTTTTGTTCTTCTCTTCAATCACTAGCTCTGTCATGTGTTTGGCTTTCTTTAAAGCTTCAATTGTAAGCAGATTTTCTACGACTTCTGAAAAAGACAATACAAATGCACTTGTCAAGTCTTCCTCTAATGACGATGCCAATACTTGGAGATTTTTTATGTTTATGTTCTGGTCTTTCTCATTTATAACCTTGAAAAGCCTCTCTTTCTCTTGTCCAACAGATTTCTCTGTATCTATGCCTGCAAGAATTGCTACCTCCGCTTCTCTTTTCATGGACTCTTGCTCCATCCATGTGATATCTTTTTGGAGATTTACTATGCAGCTATCTTTCTCCTTCACATTTTTAATAAGGTCCTCTTTGTCTTGTGTTAAGGCTTCCACTTCCACTCTCTTTGCTGCAACTGTAGCTTCTAGAAGGACAATCTGCTGCTGTAGAACTTCAACTTTATTGTTTTGCTCCTTGATAATGGTGATAAGGCTTTCTTTCTCATGCTTAAGGACTTCTTCATTCTCAGATTGTGCAAGAAGTGAATTCTCCATTTGTCTACATTTTTCTTGATTTTCTTCACAGCACACTTTCAAGCTTTCAGCACTAGACTCCAAATTCTGTAACTCATATTTTAATTGACTTACTTCACGAATTTTCTTAGCCAGCTCAAGATTTGTCTTTTCTAAAGCCTCAGAAACATCTCGTTTCTCACCTTCCATCTGCAGAAATTTCTCTTCCATGTAAAGTTGATGTGCAGATGATTCCTCAAGCATCATTTTATGTTGTTGAATCTCTTCCTCCATGATAACCTGCTGTTGTTCAGTGAGTTCCAAGGACCTTACCCTCTTCATTAATTCTTTGACTTTCTCATGTTCTTGTTCAAGCTGAAGATGAACATTTCTTAAATCACTGCTCTTCATCTCCAACTGTGTTGTAAGTAGAGAGATCTTGTCATCCATTCTGTTGCACAGCTGCATTTCAGTTTTTGCATCAGATCTTTTGGAGTAAGCCTCTGAGAATTCTGATTTATAGATCGTAAGTACTACTGAAATCTCTTCTTTTAGAACCTCAATCATCGAATGGTAGCTTTCTAGCTCCATTTGAAGCTCCTGTATCTGCTTCTCTTTACCTTTCAATTCAGAGTTATGTCTACTTATATCTCCTTTCAACTTTTCTATTTGGAAACTCAATTCAGATTCTTTAGCTTTCAGAATTGTGGAGCAGTTACTATGTACCTGCTCTAAGCCCCTAAGCTTGTTGCGTAGCTTTGTTAGGGCAGTTGACCCATAATTTCTGATTTGAGCTTCTTGTAGTTCTTTTAGAGATTCTCTCAATTCCTGATTCTCTTGCTCAAGGTGAACAATTCGAAATTCCATTTCTTTTGTGAATGGTTCTTTTGTTGACATCGAGTTTCTTAGCTTTGCAATCTCTTCATCCCTTTGAACTGTCAAGCTTTCAAATTTTGACCTTTCTTGTTCACACTGCACAAAGACATCATAACGTGATTTGAATTCGGATACTTCAATCTCCAAAAACTTCCTCCTGCTTTCTTCATGAGCTAAAACTTGGTTGCACATCTCTAAACGTTTTTGAACACCTTCAAGAATTCTAGTTTGGGAATCCAAGCTTGTCTGCAATAAAGAGATCTCTTCAACCAGTGCTGATTTTTCCCTCTCCCACTCCTCTTTACTCAACTGGAACTGATCTTGGAGCCTTCTATGTGCTTCTTCAAGATGTCTAAACTGTTCTTTCTTCCATTTCAATTGATCATGAGCATTTCTATTTTCCTCCTCTAGTTCCAATATGATATCATCTCTCTGTCTCAGTTCTTTGGCTTCTTGAGACTTCTGCTCTGCCTCGAAACAGTTCCTCTCTGAAGTTGATAAGAGTCTTTTGAGGCCCTCAATCTCCTTAGTACTGGCACAAAAATTCTGCTCCAACTCTTTGTTTCTTTCTGTTACTTCATCTAAGGCAAATGCCAACTCCTTATTTTCTCCTTCCAATTTGTGCAATTTGTTCTCACTATCAACTCGAAGTTTTTCATGCAAAGAAGTCAAATGCCTAAGAGACGATTCTTTTTCACGCAAACAAGATTGAAGGGTTTCCGAAACCTGCTTTGCTTGAGAAATTTCCTCAAGCTTGACAATTAGTTCTTGAGCTTGTTTCTCAGTCTCCTGCTTAGCTTCTTGATACTTGATCAACTGCTCACTGTGAGCTTTCTTCAAAGCCTCAGAAAGTTCGGTCTTAACCCGGACTTCAGTCTTGAGCCTCTCGATCTGTGCTTTGACATCATCTAATTCTTTATATACGTCCCCCATTTCCCTTTGATTGTCAACTTGTGAGAATCCCTGCTGCAGTAAAATTTGAAGCATGAAGAAACATGTCAATGAGAGCATTTAAATATACAAAACTCAGAAGACACATGAGAAGTAAAAAAGCAGATTCCAGTAATTAAGCCTAAGAATTCTCTGAGTTTTATGTCCATTTTACAATCCCACATGTCCTGAGTATAGGATTACTTGTTTGTATACGAATCATTAGGCACGCTGTTTCCCTGCAAGCCGCACGCAGGTTTTGCAGAAGCAATTCCTACCAATGAGTTCACATCTTTTGGTATCAAGGCATACACCAGACCTAGTATGGGATTGGGCATAATATGGTTATGACTCTAAGGGAACCTGAGGGGTTGCTTGATGCAGGAGCATCCATCCTAGCCAAAAAGGACTAAATTTTAGCTATAATAAATTATTATGTTAATTATTTTGCTATCTTTACTAGGATTTAGTTTAATTTCCTTTGTCAGTTAGGGTTTCTTAATAAACTAAGAATAGGAATGCTAGGCTGATGTACTCTAGTATAAATAGGCTATTAAGAGGCTCTTGTATTCAGTTTTTATCAATATAATTTCAGACTTTATTCTATAGAGTTTCTATTGGGATTTTGCCCTAGAACTCAATTATCTTCGTTCCAACTTCAATTCTACAGCCTTATCCTTCTATTCTCTGTGTTTTTGGGTTGTTTGGGTCACTGGACAGTCGCTTGTAGCCGCTGCCCTGCATCATTGCTGCCATTCGAAAGTTGGATCTGCAAAGTCACGCAACTGGGAACAATGGGCAATCATGGATGGTTATTGCACACGGTGAAGTAGAATGTTATATGTGCCTCTGCAATCTCACCTAAGTATGGAAATTAGTTGCTAGAACTTTTGTGCACCTTCACCTTGCAAGTCAGTTTTGCATAGGCAAACTCTACCCCTGAGTTCATTCAGACTTTCCAATATAAATGATGCAAAAACTTTAAAGTAAAAATAAACCTACTGCAAATACACAAACCCAGATAAAAACACTAGTAGATCTACCCAAATCCACAAATTGGGTTCCCAAACAAATCTATATCAGAAACAAGTTGAGGGCAATGGAGCAATAGAACAAACCCAAATTAGGATTTTTTTATCAAAACAGTTGACTGAGTACCCAAATTTATACTGATTTATAGAATGTATGTATGAATATATGGGCAAAGGCAAACAAGCCGAAGCTCGTTATTCTAGATTCAATTTTCTTTATTGAAAGATTTGGCCAAGAAGAAACCCTAGAGCAGGGAAAAAAAAAAAGGGCTTTTGATAAGAAAGTAGAATCTGGACTTCATTGAAATGATATGAAAGAAATTTTTGAAGAAAGCGAGAGATACCTGTGAGTCGCAGAGTCGGAGACGAACCACAAGAGGTTTTCAAATTTGAGTTGGGCGGGAAGCAAGCTGTGTTCTTCTATAGGTTTTTCAAATCTGAGTAGAGGGCCAAAATGGGGAATTTGCTTTTTACGTCTTCTCCCCACATTTCTCACTCCTCAGCCTCGTAAAGTTGCTTGATTTTTGTTTTTTTTGTTTTTTTTTGTTTTTTCCTAAGTTTGAAATAATAAACATTTTGGGTTCATAAAAATTAAAAATAATTACCATTTTGGTAAGAAAATAATGAAACTTCTTTTGGTGAATAAACAAAGCACTATCCTCCACACAAGAAACTAAGGGGTCGTTTGGTACGGCGGACTGTCATGGACTGGAATAAATCCTAGGACTGTCTTGGATTAGCTCGGATTGGACTAAGCTGGATTAAGTACTGACCTACGTTTGGTGCTGCGTCGGACTAAGAAGCTGGATTGTAAAAGTAGTGAAGACCTATGTTTGGTACTGTGTCGGACTAAAAAATAATTCTTGTAATATTTAAATTTAATTTGAAATTTTGACCTAAAAATAAATAAATGCTACAAAGAAACACAATTCAAAGATTTAAAACAATAAAACAAATAAAATTATGATTGTTTATGAAGAATAAAATTTTGATTTTTTTTTTTTGGCTTCTCAAGATTTATCTTAGTTGCTCCTTAGCCTTGCCCCAAGACTACTACAAATCTTCTATTTTTTGTTGGTCGAAACATTACTAAGGAGCTAAACTCACTCTATATAATTCTACGTCTTTCATGGAAGACCAAGTAAAAAATAATTTAAAATATATATATATATATATATATATATATATATATATATATATATATATATATGTGTGTGTATAATTTTTGTATATTTGACTTTTGACTTTAAACTGAAAAATATAATTTAACAAGGTAATAATTGCTTGCGATAAAGAAAGCAGCACATCATGAATTATTAAACTTGTTTCAATATAAAAAGAATATCAAGCATTTGTCAATTATTATAGTTTGATTTTCCAGCACATCATGAATTATTAAACTTGTTTCAATATAAAAAGAATATCAAGCATTTGTCAATTATTATAGTTTGATTTTCCAAATACAAATGTGGTCAAATGCAATATCAAAATAATTCTTGTAATATTTAAATTTAATTACGGATTTTGACCTAATAAATAAATAAATGTTAAAAATCCCAATTAAAAATTTAAAACAATAATAAAAAGAAAACAAATAAAATCCTAACATTTTTTAAAGAGAGGAGTCGGACTAGCGTGTTCTATTTAGGAACGTGCTATTTAGTGAACCACTTTTCGGGCTCACTATATTAGACGGGCGAGTGAGGCCTTTTTTTCACTATTGGACTATATAGTCTCATTTAAGTTAGTCCCGTCTGTTACCAAACATGGGTTTCGAGTGCTATTTAGTCCAGTCCAGTCCAGTCCAATCCAGTGAAGCGTACCAAACATTAACTAGTGAAATACCCCATGAACTTGCATTTAGGTTTCAATTAGCCCCCTATCTTTTTTATAAAAAAAACTTAAGAATATGAACATTTTTTTTTCGCCAATTTCCCCCTCTGCCGTCTAAATCATCAATATTTCATCCAATTTTTTGTTAAATCATTAAAAATAAATATTTTTTTTAGAAAAAATTAAAGAAAAGAGAAAAAAAAATTAAATAAATAAATAAAAACCCCTCCCAACAACCATCACCTTTCTTCTCCAACATCGCCACCACACCTCTCCCCACTATTGCATCACCAAACCTCTTACCCAGCCCTAAACCCAAGGCCATCCCCTTCCCCACCGCCACCTCCCCTCTTAGCAGCCCACCCTCCTACAGCCACCACACACACACACACAGTCTCTCTCTCTCTCTCTCTCTCTCTCTCTCTCTCTCTCTCTCTCTCTCTCTCCTTAAAAAATTTACTCTACACACCCAATCACCACAACCAACCACTCATCTCACTGACACAGAACAACTCCTCCTCATCCCTCAACTCAACCAATCCAATGTCATCACAGCAGCCGATGATCCACCCCCTTCCCCACTGCAACCCACCCCTACATCCAAAAAACCAAAAAGAAAACCTTATCCCCACCCATAGACCCAAACCCATTCGCACCCTCCTCCTCCTCCAACTGTTGCTTCTTCATGCGCTCTGAGGTCGGGTCCCACGTAGGAGTAGAGGCTGGTCTTCCATTCGTGTCGTCCTCCTCCTCAAGCAGAAGTGGACTCGCGCCTGAAATAGGAGCAGAGGCTGGTCTTCCATAGAGGGGGGACGATCGCTTGCGTTTGTCGTTGGGAACGGCGTCGTCTTAGGGTTGGTTTTCGAGGTTTTGCTGCGTTTGTGCCTATGGTTGTGGTTGAATTGGGGAAGAAAGAATTGTAGAGAGTGGGAGAGACAGAGTGATATGGTAGGTGAGGTTTTTATTTTTATTTTTATAAACTTTATTTCTATTATTATTATTATTATTATTTCAAATTTCAAATTATTATTTTTTATTTTCATATGGAAATGACCAATTTGCCCTCATATTTAACAACAAATTGAATGAAATGTTGATGATTTAGACGGTAAGGAGAAATTGGCGAAAAAAAGAAGTTCATATCCTTAATTTTCTATTTTTTTTATAAAAAGGGTAGGGTGCTAATTGAAACATAGGTACAAGTTCAGGGGGTATTTCACCAGTTAACCCGAAACTAAAACATGGTTATAGGCCTACTACAAAAATTAATTAATAAGTAAATTTCACTTTATTACCCAAAAATTTACTGAGTTTCTTCTTTTACAACTTTTTTTTTGGTCAACCTCATACCCATTGTTTGGGTTACCTACCATTTTCATACCTCCATTATGTTGTATGTCAAGTCTTTCGTTAACCCATAACATGTTGTGTCGGTCTTGCGTTTTGGAGGTCGTAGGCTCCTAAATGGGGCCTCTTATATATATATATATATATATGATTTTTTTTCGTTAAATTTAAAAAGTATTATATGAACTAAAATTCACAATTGTAACATAAAAGAAACAATCAATACCTAATTTACACAACAACTTTATAACATGCATCAAAACATCACTCGTCTTACATTTTTCAATTTAAAAGTAACAATTAACTTTACATAATCAAGTTTTTCTACCATGTCTTTTGTCAATTTCCTTATTGATTCAACTAGGTTCATTGATTTAAGTTATAACTTTAAAAAATAATTGGGTCTTTATTGAGTTTCCTCTTTTTAATTTTGAATTGAGTAATTAAGGAAGATTTTATTTTATTTTTTACAATACGTGGGCCTTTATTGGATTTTTTTTCTTTTTAATTTTGAATTGAATGATTAGGTAAATTTATTTTTTTATTTATATATTTACCATAATTAGTTTGGGCTTAACATAATATTTATATAATATAGTTGTTTTTTAAATAATAGGAATGTATCAATGTTTTTAAAGGCGAGACGTTTTAGTCGCGTTATGCGAGGTGTAAGCCTTGAAGCACTGAGGCGTAAGCCTTTTGAACATTAATTTATTTTAATAAGAAAAATTTATAAATAATACTATACTCATCTTTGCTCTTTGATGCATACAAACACACTTTGTTGGCAATACAACTTAAATTTCCGTATCTCACGGTTTGTACAACCTCCTTGCTACCACTTTCTGACATAAATGCATATTCAATGTCCATTCGACTAGTTTTTGTCCATCACTTCATTATGAGTGACGAGGAAATTTTCATAACATGCTCCCACTTCATCACATAAAACAAATGGCAACATGGGATGCCTTCGCTTTCATATTTCTGACAGTTGCACTCTATTCGAGCATCTTGCCCACTAAGGTACACACAACTCCAATTATTTTGCGGTTCACCGTATTTCGCTAAAATATAAAATCGTCCTCCAAAATTATGAATTATTTTTTCATGAATGAGTGCTGGCAAAACATTGATCTCGTTACATACCAATAAAAAGCACCTATGAGTGTAAATTTGGGAAGCATGTTGCTCAATACTTTTCAGTGTTGTTGTAAGCACTTTCTTTGACTGTTTTGGTCAAAATCATCATTTCCCGAGGTATTCCTTATTCGTGCTATGACCCTATCAATTGCTGGAATACATTCAAACAACTTAACGCCTTTCATCAAGTAATTTTTCACAAACTTGTTCATACACTCCACGCATTGAGTAGTGCACATACCACTGAAAAACTTGGGTCTAAGGCGTGATTTCATCCAAGCATCTCATTTTGCATACATCATTTGCAGTCATTCCTTTTGTTTATGTGTAATAACTCTGTCCTTTAAAAACTCTCATTTCTTTTCAAACTCATTGATTGTAATTGGTTCCCAAAAATGTGCTTGAAATGATCTTACCAATTCTTCATCCTTTAAGTTATTCTGTGCATTCCTTGCCACATGCCATGAGCACAACGTATGATTGCACATGGGCAACACATACTCAATTGCTTTGTGCATATCGCCTCATCCCCATTCGTCAGTATTGATGTAGGCTTCTTACCTTTTATGGAGGATATGAATGTCTCCAATAACTACTTTTATGTTCCAAAGGTCTCGTCAAGCAATAGGGCACAACCAACACTCGTCTGGTGGTTGTTTGAACCAACAAATAACACTAGAGGCTTGTCATACATATTGGTTTTGTATGTGTTGTCGAATATGAGGACATCTTCAGATGCAACATAATCCAAAAGTGAAGTAGAGTCTCTCCAAAATAAGTTAGCAAGCCTATTCTCCTCATCTACACTGAACTTACAAAAAAATTCAAGATCCACTTACGCTTTCGCTTTCATGTAGGCCATTGTAGCTTCAGTGTCGCCGTCTAACAATATTTCCCTACGTGATGCACCAAACTTCTTTTTTAAGGATCCAAGTCCTCAGCTCAGGCATTAATGGAGGCTTAAATCCTACACTATATGCGACAATCCCTTCCACCACAAGTAGCCAAAATGGATCATTTACAATATATAAATGGGAGTGCTCTAGAAGAAGAAAAAAACGACCAATCTTTTGACAAATTTCCTTTCTTTCTTCTTGTTTGTATGCTGAATTTAATGTATTTAGCCGAGCTTCTAAAGTGACAAATCTATTCATTGGTCCTTTTGATTTAGGTTGTGCTCTAAGAGCCTCATCAACTGCAACACTCCTAGTACCGGGGATTCCATACTCTTCATCCAATGAAGTTTCCATACTCTGAGCCCCTCCTCATGGACCATTGTTAAGCTCATAATTTCATACATATACATGCCCAATTTACTTACTTCTTTTGCTTAGTTTCTTATAATTTTGAGTTATTTGCCTCCCTTTGTGTGTTTTGTAGGCGAAAAGAGCAAGAGAGCATAATTCATGCAATTCATGCATGTTAAGGCCTAATTTGGATGAAGAGAAGAAGAGCTTAAAGACAAACTCATTTTGGCTACAGCCCCCTGCCAGTCCAGTTCCGTAGGTCATATTTCAAGCTTTGTTTCAGCAACCTACATAGCTCGGATGAGGCAACATTCTTCATGAAAGTTGTTCCAATGGGTGTGTACTATAACATATCCAAAATTCAGCTCCATTGGATAAATCTGGAGTCCGTCACCTAGCAAACACAGAACCATGCTCAGGATGGATTTTGTCAGCGAGCAAACTGAGTTAGCAATTTGTTTCGGCCTTAACTTCCTCCTCCGAGCTTGGATTGGGCCAATACTTGTGTGGTTGGATCATACACATTCTGAACTTCACAATGGACATCTTAAAGTCTTCATTTGATTCAGCCTAGCCCAAGTTGTAAGCCCTTGAAGTTGCTGGTCATGCTGACCTCAGGATGAGCTGGTTGGAAGCTTGGTCATGGTGAGCTAGGCATGAGCTATTGTAGCTGGTTGGAGGCTTGGTCATGGTGACATGAAGATGAGCTAGGGCTGCTGGTGGGATTTATTGCTGAAGTGCATCAACCAATTCAGATTTTATAATGCAAGTGTTGTATGCATTAGTGAAGTGCATCAACCAATTCATCTTTTATAATGCAAGTGTTGTATGCATTAGCCATATTGAATTCAGATTTATCACTCCCCTCTCCCTATAAATACCACATCCATTCCACATTCAAGACACAACAAATCCTGAGATTCACAACCCCCACAATTCACTCCAACCATCCTCAAACACTCTCACAATCCCAAACACTCCAACAATCACCAAAACAACTCCAGCAAACTTCTATTCCATTTCCCTACGAATTTCATCTTCCTTAGCCATCACCACTCACTCAAACTCATCCCAAATCACCTCCATATCCTTCATACATCTTTCTAGAAGTGGGGAAGCTCTTGGAGAAGCATTAGAAGTGGAGAAGCACTTGGAGAAGCCTTGGACACCACAAGAACTTCAGAAAAAGGGTTTTTCTACTCTTATTGCATTCATTATGTTTTCTCATTTCTGTTCAAGTCTCTTTTCCATTATGAGTAGCTAAATCCATAACTAGGGCTTCGATGTAACCTAACATGAATATTCTGGGTTTATAAGTTTGGAGTTTCAAGTTTGATTCATGATTCATGTTCTTATTCATTATGCTTATAAGTTAACATGCTTGTTTGAATGATTGATCACCATTAGAACTTGTTTGTTAACTATCTTGGTTTGAATTAAGAGTATACACCATGCTTTAATTCGAATTGAACTATGAATAGGAAGAGTATGTATGGACATTCGACAACAGGGATTAGATACATACTTGGTTGTTTAAAATGTTCTTCTATGCTTAATGGGTTCTTAATGCTTAATTTTAGGTTAGACAACAAATGATCAAATTAGGGAATTAGGAACACAAGGTTAGGACCAAACACCATGGCCTAATCATACTTTAGCTAGAATCAATCTTTGAATCTGAATTAGACTTGTTACTTGAATCTTTATAACCCAGAATTGAATTGTTATGGTGAATCGAATGCCCTAGTCTCCAAACCTGTGTTTTAACTTTCAAAACCACCCTTTGTTACTTTTGTTTACTTGCTTTCCGTTGCAATTTCAGTTTGTTCATTTCTTTCTATAATCACAAGCATTCTCACTTCAAAGTTCATTTTAATCTTGCTGCATTTGTTTTCAAACTCACTCTTGCTTTAAATTCTGTTTTAGATTTAACTTCCTAACTTCTTGAATTTGGTAATCTAAAGTACATAACTAATTTGAACTTCTCAGTCTTCGTGGGTACGACCTCGTACTTGTCTTGCTATACTACTAATTGCCCCGTACAATTGCGAGTTAACATATTATTAACAACAAATTTTGGCGCCGTTGCCGGGGACTGAACGAAAGTTCTTCCCTGGTTATGTGCCCAAGGTTACCCTATTCTTTTTAGTGTTTCTAATTAATCTAATTTTCTGTTTCAGGTAGTTTATGTCTAAAAATCCATTACTTGAACAAGTGAGGTCTTCGTTCCAACGTTCTAGATCTTTGAACGCAGGACCATCATTGCAACCCAGACGAGTGACCTCTGAAATTCAGAATCGTCTAGAAAGGGAGTTGTCAACTGCAAAAGAGCAAGCTCTTGCTACATTTACAAGTCTTGCTCTCCACACTGAACTTCCCGGTTCTTCACTTTCAAATTCGGAAGCAAGTTCAGACCAAGAAGAAGAAGAAATGATGGCTGCCATTGAGTTCATGGGAGAACTTGATATCCCAACAATTCCAGCATCTCCTTCAAGCATTTTGCTGCCCACTGTAGCTCGAAATTATGAGCTTAAATCTTCTCATCTTAATATGCTGCCTTCCTTTTATGGTTTACCTAATGAAGATCCATTGACTCATATAAAGGATATTTTTAATGTTGTGAGTTCTTTTCCCTTGACAGGTGTGACAGAAGATCAACTTCGAATGAGAGTGTTTCCATACACTTTAAAGGATAAGGCGAAGTATTGGTTGAATTCTTTAAAGCCTGGTTCACTCACTACATGGTCTGCCATTCAAAAGAAGTTCCTGGAAAAATACTTCTCCACGCAAAAGACCGACATGCTTAGGGACAAGATCTTGTTATTTGCACAGCAAGATGATGAATCGTTTTGTGAAGCATGGGAGAAATTCAATGGGTTGCTCAACCAATGTCCTCATCATGGGATTCCATTGAAGCTTCAAATGCGTATGTTTTATAAAGGACTAACCCCTTCTAGTCATAATATAGTCACCAATTTTGCAGGTGGTTCTTTTAAAACCAAAACTCCAGAAGAAACGTACGAACTCTTTGAGGAGATAGCAATGGAGACCCAACATACGGATACAAGAGGTAAACGTGTTATTAGTGGTTCTAATGATGCTTCTAGTGTGCAGATTTCAAAACTGGAACAAAAGCTAGATGCTCTTCTTGCATTAAACTCAAGAAGCCCTCCGAAGGAAGTGTGTAGCATTTGTGAATCTCATGACCATGCTACCACAGCTTGTCCACTTGGGGCTGGATATCCAGAATTTGTGCAAGAGCAAGCTAAGTTGGTAAATTCCTACAACCAAGGTCCAAGAAATGATCCATACTCTCAAAGTTATAATCCAGGTTGGAGGAATCATCCAAACTTTTCATGGAGAAATACCCAGAATCAAGCAAATCCCCCTTCATTCCAAAGGCCACAACAATCATCATCATCATTGGAAGATATAGTGAAGCAGATGGCAATCAACCAATCCAATTTTCAGCAAACTACACAAGCTGCCATCTCCAAATTGGAAGTCCAATTAGGCCAAATAGCTGCTGAAATAACTCAAAGAGTGCCTGGGAAATGGCCAAGCCAAACTGAGATCAATCCAAAGAACCCAGAAGCCAAGGCCATTCATGTGCTCAGATCAGGTAAGATCATTGATAATAAAGATGATTCTAATCTTTCAAATGATGTTGTGATTGTAGAAAATGAAGAGGAGGAGACCATGGCCACGGAAGGAGAACAACTCAAAACTTCTCAATCTGCTCCTAAGGCCAAATCAGATTCTCAGAAATCCGATCAATTCCAATTGCATAAAAGGGATGACAAATTTGTGCCACCACATCTTCAAGAAGATAGATACGTGCCACCCGCTCCATATGTTCCACAGATTCCATTTCCAGGCCGTTAAGAAAGCAAAGCAAGATAAGGCTTTTAAAGAGATTTATGATATTTTGAGTAAAGTTAATATCAATTTGCCTTTGCTTGATCTTATTGAACAGATTCCTGCATATGGAAAATTCATCAAGGACTTGAAAACTCACAAGCTCAATTTCGCTCCAAATGAAGGAGTAAAGCTCGACCAGAATGTAAGTGCTGTATTGCAAAGGAAGCTTCCACCAAAACTAGATGATCCTGGCAGCTTTGACATTCCCATTAACATTGGAGGCAAGAAGGTTGGAAGAGCCATGTTGGACTTGGGAGCAAGCATCAATGTTTTGCCATATTCAGTTTATCAAGAGCTTGGCTTAGAAGGGATGAAGAAGACTTCAATGCGACTTGAACTAGCTGATCATTCTATAAAATATCCAAAAGGTATTGTAGAAGATATTCTAGTTCAAGTTAATACACTAATTCTCCCTGCTGATTTTGTAGTGATGGACATGGAAGACAATCCAAATGGAGATCGTGTTGATCCCATTCTCCTAGGCAGGCCATTCATGGCCACTGCAGACACAATCATCAAAGTGAAAGATAGCACTCTCTCCATGACTGTTTTGGGTGAAACTGTTGAATTTAAAATGCTTAATGCTCTATCTCAACCTTCTATCTCTCTTGATTCTTGCTTTTCAATTGATGTTGTGGATCATGAGGTTTCTTCCAAAATTTTGCAGAGAAAGTCTAATGATGCTCTAGAAGCTGTCTTAACACAAGAAGAGGAAGATCTTTGTGAACCGGAGTTCCAAGAAGTGGTGGCTGCCTTAGAAGTGTTTCCGCCATACCCACCATCCTTTAGGCCACCAATCGAGCCTCTTGGACCATCATCCACGAAATTGGAGCCATCCATTGTCATCCCACCAAAGCTAGAACTTAAACCTCTTCCCAATAATCTTAAATATACATATTTGGGTGCTAACGAAACTCTCCCTGTTATAATTGCTGCAGGTCTCTCCTCACATGAAGAAGAGAGCTTAATTAAAGTTCTAAAAGAGCATAAAACAGCCATTGGGTGGACCATAGCAGACATCAAAGGAATTAGTCCAAGCATGTGCATGCACCGGATTTTAATGGAAGAAGACAGCAAACCATCTCGTGATGCCCAAAGGAGGCTAAATCCCAACATGAAAGAGGTGGTTAGAGCTGAAGTTTTAAAGCTACTCGATGTAGGAATCATCTACCCAATTTCAGATTCTAAGTGGGTGAGCCCTGTGCAAGTTGTTCCAAAGAAGTCCGGAATCACCGTTGTGAAGAATGAGAAGAATGAGCTAGTTCCTACACGAACTGTCACTGGTTGGAGAGTTTGCATTGATTACAGGAAGTTGAACACATCCACTAGAAAAGATCATTTCCCCTTACCTTTTATTGATCAAATGCTTGAACGTTTATCTGGCCATGCTTACTATTGTTTTCTTGATGGTTTTTCAGGTTATAATCAAATTCCCATTGCTCCGGAAGACCAAGAGAAAACCACATTCACATGCCCATTTGGTACGTTTGCTTATAGAAGGATGCCATTCGGTTTATGCAATGCCCCAGCAACTTTCCAAAGATGCATGATGTCAATCTTTTCAGATATGGTGGAACGATTCATTGAGGTATTTATGGATGATTTTTCAGTTTTTGGTTCCTCTTTTGATAATTGTCTTCACCACTTGTCTCTAGTGCTTAAAAGATGCCAGGAAACAAATCTGATTTTGAATTGGGAGAAGTGTCACTTCATGGTGAGACAAGGCATTGTGCTAGGCCATGTGATTTCAAGCAAGGGAATCGAAGTGGATAAAGCCAAGATCGATCTCATCTCAAATCTTCCACCCCCTACCTCTGTTAAAGGAATTAGAAGCTTTCTAGGTCATGCTGGATTCTATAGAAGGTTCATAAAAAATTTCTCAAGCATTACAAGGCCATTGTGTAATCTCCTTGCTAAGGATGCTGTTTTTGAGTTTAATGAAGCTTGCATGGAAGCTTTTTCTACCTTGAAGAGGGAGCTAACTTCAGCCCCTATTATCATAGCTCCGGATTGGTCTTTACCATTTGAAATAATGTGTGATGCCTCTGACTTTGCTATTGGTGCAGTTTTAGGTCAAAAGAAGAAAAACCTGCCCCATGTGATTCATTATGCTAGCCGGACCTTGAATGATGCTCAAATCAACTACTCCACAACAGAGAAGGAGTTGCTTGCTGTGGTTTTTGCTTTAGAAAAATTTCGTTCTTACCTTGTTGGTTCTAAAGTAATTGTTTATTCTGACCATGCAACCCTTAGATACTTGCTCACTAAGAAGGATGCCAAACCACGCTTGATTAGATGGATTCTCTTGCTGCAAGAATTCGATTTGGAGATTCGAGATAAGAAGGGATGTGAGAATGTGGTAGCTGATCATTTGAGCAGAATTGTGGTTGAAGAAAAAGGAGGAGCTGTGCTACCCTTGAATGAGACTTTCCCTGATGAACAACTATATGTTGCCCAAGTCAAAGAGCCATGGTATGCTGATTTTGTTAATTATCTTGCTTGTGGTGTTCTTAGAAATGATCTAACTTCTCAGGATAAGAAGAAGTTCTTTTCCATGGTGAAACATTATGTATGGGATGAACCTTTCTTATTCAAGCATTGCCCGGATCAACTCATCAGAAGATGTGTTCCAGAAGAAGAGCAAGAAAGCATACTTAGGCATAGCCACGAATTGGCCTGTGGAGGTCACTTTGGAGCTAAGAAAACAGCACTTAAAATTCTGCAATCTGGTTTCTTTTGGCCCACTCTATTTAAAGATGCATTTAATTTTTGTGTTAAGTGTGATAGGTGCCAAAGGATGGGGAACATAAGTCGCAGGAATGAAATGCCATTGAATAACATACTTGTTGTGGAGCTCTTCGATGTGTGGGGTATTGATTTCATGGGACCATTCCCATCTTCCTTTGGTTATACTTACATACTTGTTGCTGTTGATTATGTGTCTAAATGGGTGGAAGCCATAGCCACCAAAACCAATGATTATAAGGTGGTGCTGAAGTTCTTGAAGGATAATATTTTCACAAGGTTTGGTACTCCAAGGGCTGTCATTAGTGATGGAGGCAGCCACTTCTGTAACAAGCCATTCGAAGCACTCATGAAGAAGTACAACATCACCCATCGAGTCTCTACACCATATCATCCGCAAACTTCTGGTCAAGTGGAAATAAGCAATAGAGAAATTAAGCACATCCTGGAGAAGGTGGTGAACAATACAAGGAAAGATTGGGCAGCCAAGCTCAATGATGCATTATGGGCTTATAGGACAGCATATAAGACTCCCATTGGAATGAGCCCTTATCGTCTTGTGTTTGGGAAAGCTTGTCACCTGCCAATGGAGCTTGAACACAATGCTTTTTGGGCCATAAAGAAGTTAAATTTTGATCTAGACAAGGCAGGCCATGCAAGAAAGTTTCAGCTGAATGAATTGGAAGAAATTAGACATGAGTCTTATGAGAATGCAAAGCTTTACAAAGAACGAACCAAGAGTTACCATGACAGAAACATTCAACGGAAAGAGTTCTCCAAAGGTATGTCAGTTCTTTTGTTTAACTCACGTTTGCGTCTCTTTCCAGGAAAATTGAAGTCTAGATGGCAAGGCCCATTCACCGTGGTCAATGTTTCTCCCTATGGAGCTGTGGAGATTCAAAACCCTAAAGATGGCTCGACTTTCAAAGTAAATGGACAACGTTTAAAGCCATTCTATGAGGGAGTTTCAGCTGGCATCCAAACTGGCCATGTGGTAGATCAACTTCCCTTCGTACCATCAACTTAGCTGATTGCACAATGTCTTGCCAAGACAGTAACTAAGGCGCTTCTTGGGAGGCAACCCATGTGTTCAAGAAGAAGGTGCTTGGTAGCAATCGACCTAATCGCATCAAGGGGGAGCATTTCAATCCTTTCTCTTTACTTGTTATTATTTTAAATTTCTTTTTTTTTTTTTTTTTTATATAAAAATTTAAAAAAAAATAAAAAAATAAAAAAATTTAAAAAGATTTTTCATATGAGCTAACTTATGGTAACTCCAGTGAGCACTTCCGTCAATACAGTGTCTAGGAGTTCTTTAGGCGACACCTTCGGTGTCTAAGAAGTTTGGGTTTTAAGCGGGACCATTGTGACCCCTCCAACCTTCCCGGATCCCCTGGCTGTGTTTTCTGAGGCCCTTAACTGGTCATCCATGAGTTGCTTATATATTCATTTTTTTATTTTTTTATTTTTCCTAAACCTTCTTCTAAACTTTTCCCTTTATCATTTGTTTGTTCTCAATCATCTTTTGTATGCTTTCACATTGAGGACAATGTTCAATTCAGGTCTGGGGGGAAGGTTTTCAATTTCAATTTTCTTATCCATTTGTGTTTTCAATTTTCGTTCTCTTGTCACTATTTTTTTTATTTTTTTTTTAAAGAATGTCATACAATCAATGCTATGGAGCTGCTATTTGAGGTTTTCATATCAGAATTTTGCACTTCACAAAGCTTTGGCTCTTAGAATTCTGGTGGCTAAA
Organism: Prunus avium; assembly: GCF_965620075.1. Classification (NCBI taxonomy): domain Eukaryota; kingdom Viridiplantae; phylum Streptophyta; class Magnoliopsida; order Rosales; family Rosaceae; genus Prunus; species Prunus avium. The sequence continues at coordinate 24,525,689 of NC_142291.1, forward strand.
GTACCATGCTCAAATTCTTGAAGGAAAATAGTGGAGACTACCCTAGTGAGCTATATCGAGCCTAATTGCTTTCTTGAGAGGGTTTAAAGTGTTCTATTTCTCATCCATACTTATTTTCTTCAATTCACTCTAATTGATCTCATCATTTCATTTTGATCGAATACTAAGGATGATTCTCTTTTGCAGATATCATATGCTTGCTCTCATTCATGAATGAACTCATTGAAGTGATGCTAGGCTATGTGTGTATAACCATTCTTTATGCTTTCTTTTCACCCTACCCATATGTGTGTTCCATTAGCCCTCTTGAAGCCAAACACTCAAAGCCTTTTCTTTTATCACCCTCATCATTTTCCCTACCTTTGTATCTCAATCTGAGATACTTAACCTCTTGTAGCCATACCCTATAACTTAGAAATATACCAAGGTGTGCCAAGATAAAGTTTGATGCAAGGAAGTTGCTGCCGTGTACCTAAATGAAATTTGGTGTGAATCTGTGCAATGAAGTTAATGAAGATGCAGATCAAATCAACGAAGATGAAAGTGTTTCGATTTGATCTAAGTGTGAAAAATAAAGTCCATGCCAGGTGATACCATGAAGTTTGCTGTCATGCCAATCTAAATCAATGATACCTTGCAGATTAATGAAGCATGCAACCTTGGTGTGTTCTTAAGTTACTTGTTTTTCCTTCCAATTCTTCCATTTCCCCTAAACCTTAGCCTTTCATTACAACCTTGTGAAAGACCTAGCTGATCTTTGAGGATGTATTCATGGGTGCTGGTAAGTATGTGTGTATCTCTATTCTTAGTATTTAATTCCTTTCATGAGATCTAACCAAATTTGTGCTTCTATTTCATACACTCACTTATGCTTTCTTGAGAGAATTAAAACATAGGTTCTGAGTGATTGAGTGTTATCTGTGAGAATTAGAGTCGAAGCATGTTCTCTATTCAAGGTTTGAGTGTGCTTGCTTTGAAACTGTGTGCCTTTGAGCTATAGCTTCCACTTGTACACACTGATTGATGACCTATCTTGGCAACTCTATGGTGTTGAAGGTATGACTAAAACTTTCTTTCATTTTCATTAGTTGATTTCAAAGTTGTTTTTCTAACCATTTTGTTTTGTAGAGTTAGAAAAACGTTTGTGGGTATCGTATCTGTTAAACCCTCAGGAGACACAACTCCTCCTACTAGGGATGCCTAGAGGTTTAAAGGCTTGTTGCATACGCTCAATGCAATCGAGTTACCTACGAAAGTGGTCTAGTTAACTTCTTGTTTTGTTTTTATCTTTGTTTCTCTTTTGTTTTGCTCGAGGACTAGCAAAATCTAAGTTTGGGGGTGTGTTAAGCTCATAATTTCATACATATACATGCCCAATTTACTTACTTCTTTTGCTTAGTTTCTTATAATTTTGAGTTATTTGCCTCCCTTTGTGTGTTTTGTAGGCGAAAAGAGCAAGAGAGCATAATTCATGCAATTCATGCATGTTAAGGCCTAATTTGGATGAAGAGAAGAAGAGCTTAAAGACAAACTCATTTTGGCTACAGCCCCCTGCCAGTCCAGTTCCGTAGGTCATATTTCAAGCTTTGTTTCAGCAACCTACATAGCTCGGATGAGGCAACATTCTTCATGAAAGTTGTTCCAATGGGTGTGTACTATAACATATCCAAAATTCAGCTCCATTGGATAAATCTGGAGTCCGTCACCTAGCAAACACAGAACCATGCTCAGGATGGATTTTGTCAGCGAGCAAACTGAGTTAGCAATTTGTTTCGGCCTTAACTTCCTCCTCCGAGCTTGGATTGGGCCAATACTTGTGTGGTTGGATCATACACATTCTGAACTTCACAATGGACATCTTAAAGTCTTCATTTGATTCAGCCTAGCCCAAGTTGTAAGCCCTTGAAGTTGCTGGTCATGCTGACCTCAGGATGAGCTGGTTGGAAGCTTGGTCATGGTGAGCTAGGCATGAGCTATTGTAGCTGGTTGGAGGCTTGGTCATGGTGACATGAAGATGAGCTAGGGCTGCTGGTGGGATTTATTGCTGAAGTGCATCAACCAATTCAGATTTTATAATGCAAGTGTTGTATGCATTAGTGAAGTGCATCAACCAATTCATCTTTTATAATGCAAGTGTTGTATGCATTAGCCATATTGAATTCAGATTTATCACTCCCCTCTCCCTATAAATACCACATCCATTCCACATTCAAGACACAACAAATCCTGAGATTCACAACCCCCACAATTCACTCCAACCATCCTCAAACACTCTCACAATCCCAAACACTCCAACAATCACCAAAACAACTCCAGCAAACTTCTATTCCATTTCCCTACGAATTTCATCTTCCTTAGCCATCACCACTCACTCAAACTCATCCCAAATCACCTCCATATCCTTCATACATCTTTCTAGAAGTGGGGAAGCTCTTGGAGAAGCATTAGAAGTGGAGAAGCACTTGGAGAAGCCTTGGACACCACAAGAACTTCAGAAAAAGGGTTTTTCTACTCTTATTGCATTCATTATGTTTTCTCATTTCTGTTCAAGTCTCTTTTCCATTATGAGTAGCTAAATCCATAACTAGGGCTTCGATGTAACCTAACATGAATATTCTGGGTTTATAAGTTTGGAGTTTCAAGTTTGATTCATGATTCATGTTCTTATTCATTATGCTTATAAGTTAACATGCTTGTTTGAATGATTGATCACCATTAGAACTTGTTTGTTAACTATCTTGGTTTGAATTAAGAGTATACACCATGCTTTAATTCGAATTGAACTATGAATAGGAAGAGTATGTATGGACATTCGACAACAGGGATTAGATACATACTTGGTTGTTTAAAATGTTCTTCTATGCTTAATGGGTTCTTAATGCTTAATTTTAGGTTAGACAACAAATGATCAAATTAGGGAATTAGGAACACAAGGTTAGGACCAAACACCATGGCCTAATCATACTTTAGCTAGAATCAATCTTTGAATCTGAATTAGACTTGTTACTTGAATCTTTATAACCCAGAATTGAATTGTTATGGTGAATCGAATGCCCTAGTCTCCAAACCTGTGTTTTAACTTTCAAAACCACCCTTTGTTACTTTTGTTTACTTGCTTTCCGTTGCAATTTCAGTTTGTTCATTTCTTTCTATAATCACAAGCATTCTCACTTCAAAGTTCATTTTAATCTTGCTGCATTTGTTTTCAAACTCACTCTTGCTTTAAATTCTGTTTTAGATTTAACTTCCTAACTTCTTGAATTTGGTAATCTAAAGTACATAACTAATTTGAACTTCTCAGTCTTCGTGGGTACGACCTCGTACTTGTCTTGCTATACTACTAATTGCCCCGTACAATTGCGAGTTAACATATTATTAACAACAACCATCCCCAATCTCTCTAAGCATTTCATTTTTCTTTTTTCTTTTTTAAATTGAAAATTTTTCAAAGTTGCGACACACTTTTTTTCACATACTCAGGAACTTTCTTACATGGTTGCATACCATGATGAGTTTGACTCAAATGATGCTTAAGTTTAGAAATTCTTTCACTGCATCT